>NW_028317864.1:8600681-8902954 GCF_062004578.1 Staurois parvus
CCTCAGCTTCTTTAGCAAGGCAGTGGTCGTCTTGGAGGTGTGTTTGGGGTCGTTATCATGTTGGAATACTGTCCTGCGCCCCAGTGTCCGAGGAAAGGGGATCATGCTCTGCTTCAGTATGTCACAGTACATGTTGGCATTCATGAACTGTAGCTCCCCAGTGCCGGCAGCACTCATGCAGCCCCAGATCATGACACTCCCACCACCATGCTTGACTGTAGGCAAGACACACTTGTCTTTGTACTCCTCACCTGGTTGCTGCCACACATTCTTGACACCATCTGAACCAAAGAAGATTATCTTGGTCTCATCAGACCACAGGACATGGTTCCAGTAATCCATGTCCTTAGTCTGCTTGTCTGCAGCAAACTGTTTGCGGGCTGTCTTGGGCATCATCTTTAGAAGAGGCTTCCTTCTGGGACGACAGCCATGCAAACCAATTTGATGCAGGGTGCGGCATATGATCTGAGCACTGACATGCTGACCCCCCACCCCTTCAAACTCTGCATCAATGCTGGCAGCACTCATACGTCTATTTCCCAAAGACAACCTCTGGATCTGATGCTGAGCACGTGCACTCAACGTCTTTGGTCAACCACGGCGAGGCCTGTTCTGAGTGGAACCTGTCCTGTTAAATCGCTGTATGGTCTAGACCACCATTCTGCAGCTCAGTTTCAGGGTCTTGGCAATCTTTTTATAGCCTAGGCCATCTTTATGTAGAGCAACAATTCTATTTTTCAGATCCTCAGAGAGTTCTTTGCCATGAGGTGCCATGTTGAACTTCCAGTGACCAGTATGAGAGAGTGAGAGCGATAACACCAAATTTAACACACCTGCTCCCCATTCACACCTGAGACCTTGTAACACTAACGCTTCACATGACATCGGGGAGGGAAAATGGCTAATTGGGCCCAATTTGGACATTTTCACTTAGGGGTGTACTCACTTTTGTTGCCAGCGGTTTAGACATTAATGGCTGTGTGTTGAGTTATTTTGAGGGGACAGCAAATTTACACTGTTATACAAGCTGTACACTCACTACGTCACATTGTAATAAAGTGTCATTTCTTCAGTGTTTCCACATGAAAAGATAGAATAAAATATTTACAAAAAAATGTGAGGGGTGTACTCACTTCTGTGAGATACTGTGTGTGTGTATGTATATATATATATATATATATATATATATATATATATATATATATATATATATATATATATATATGTGTGATTTTTTTCATTTCCGGTAGGGGGCGCGCTCCCTACCCGCGGTGCCATTCGTGGCCTCAACTGTCAATCACCAGGTCCTGGCCGGTGATTGGCGAGCGTCTCCAACGGGGGTGAAGCACACACACAGGACACACTGTAAAACGGCACACAGTTGACCCTTTGATCGTCCCACATGTTAACCCCTTCCTGCCCAGTGTCATTAGTACAGTGTCAGTGCTTTTTATTAGCACTGATCACTGTATTGGTGTCACTAGGGATGTCAGTGACACCAAGTCAGTTCCCCCCCAGTGTCAGAATGCCCACCGCAGTCCTGCTATAAGTCTCTGATCGCCGCCATTACTAGTAAAAATTTGAAAAAAAAAATTCCAGTATATATACACCACCATTTGTAAACACTATAGCTTTCATGTAAACCAATAAATTTACATGTGTTGGGATTTTTTTTTCTAGCAAAGACCTATAGCAGAATACATTTTGGCCTAAATTTATAACAAAATTAGATTTTTTTAAATTTATTTACTGGTCATGTTTAATAGCAAAAAGTGAAAAATATTTTTTTTTTTTCTCAAAATTGTCAGACTTTTTTTTTTATAGCGCAAAAAATAAAAAATGCACAGGCGATCAAATACTACCAAAAGAAAGCTAAACCTAAATTTCATTTGGGTGCAGCTTTGCATGAACACGGTATTGTCAGTTAAAGTAACGTAGCGCTGTAACGCAAAAAATGGCCTGGTCAGGAAGGGGGGTAAATCCTCTGGAGGGCAAGTGGTTAATGATGATTTCTGATTGGTTGATGTGGGTTACTGCTCTTTATGACTGTTTTTTGTACTACTTTATTGGAAAGGCTGACATAGAATACTAATTAGGAAGTTAGTGACATCTAGTGGTAGCAATGAGAAATAACTAGTTTACTATTTTACTGCAGATTGATAAAGTATGCACACTTTACCTAGCTGCCTGTCAGACACGGATTAGGGAAACATATTAGGGTTGGCACTACCGAATAAGCTAACAGATTCATAACTTGCCATGCATCAGGAATCAAAATGGCTGGGTCACATATACAGTGGATTTAAAAAGTCTACACATCCCTGTTAAAATGTCAGGTTTCTGTGATGTAAAAAAATTAGACAAAGATAAATCATTTTAGAACTTTTTCCACCTTTGATTTGACCTATAATCCAATACAATTGAAAAACAAACTGAAATCTTTTGGGGGGGGGGGGGGGGTGGAGTACACATCAAAAACTAAAATAATGTGGTTGCATAAGTGTGCACACCCTCTTAAAACTGGGGATATAGCTGTGTTCAGAATTAAGTAAGCACATTCAAAATCATGTTAAATAGGAGTCAGTACACACCTGCCATCATTTAAAGTGTCTCTAATTAACCCCAAATAAAGTCCAGCTGTTCTATTGGATCTTTCCTGACATTTTTTTAGTCGCATCCTACAGCAAAAGCCATGGTCTGCAGAGAGCTTCCAAAGCATCAGAGGGATCTCATTGTTAAAAGGTATCAGTAAGGAGAAGGGTAGAAAAGAATTTCCAAGGCATTAGATATACCATGAAACACAGTGTAGACAGTCATCATCAAGTGGAGAAAATATGGCGCAGCAGTGACATTACCAAGAACTGGACACCCCTGCAAAATTTATGAAAAGACGAGAAGAAAACTGGTCTGGGAGGCTGCCAAGAGGCCTACAGCAACATTAATGGAGCTGCAGGAATATCTGGCAAGTACTGGCTGTGTGAAAGTGACAATAATCTCTCGTAATCTTCATATGTCTAGGCTGTGGGGTAGAGTGGAAAGACGGAAGCCTTTTCTTATGAAGAAAAACATCCAAGCCCAGATAAGTTTTGCAAAACACATCTGAAGTCTCCCAAAAGCATGCAGGAAAATGTGTTATAGTCCGATGAAACCAAGGTTGAACTTTTTGGCCATAATTCCAAAAGATATGTTTGGTGCAAAAACAACACTGCACATCACTAAAAGAACACCATACCCACAGTGAAGCATGGTGGTGGCAGTGTCATGCTTTGGGGCTGTTTTTCTTTAGCTGGAACTGGGACCTTAGTCAAGGTAGAGGGAATTATGAACAATTCCAAATACCAGTCAATATTGGCACAATATTTTCAGGCTTCAGCTAGAAAGCTGAATATGAAGAGGAACTTCATCTTCCAGCATGACAACGACCCAAAGCATACATCCAAATCAACAAAGGAATGGCTTCACCAGAAGATTAAAGTTTTGGAATGGCCCAGCCAGAGCCCAGACCTGAATCCAATCGAAAATCTGTGGGGTGTTCTGAAGAGGGCTGTGTACAGGAGATGCCCTGGTAATCTGACAGATTTGGAGTGTTTTTGCCAGGAAGAGCGGGAAAATATTGCCAAGTCAAGATGTGCCGTGCTGATACTCATACCCAAAAAGACTGAGTGCTGGAATCAAATCAAAAGGGGCTTCAACAAAGTATTAGTTTAAGGTGTGCACACTTATGCAACCATATTATTTTTGTTTTTTATTTTTACTTCCCTCCACCTAAATGATTTTAGTTTGTTGTTCAACTGAGTTGTACAGTTTATAGGTTACATTAAAAGGTGGAAAAGGTACTCGTATTAGGCGCTATTATTTAAACCATTAGTGGGCCTACTTCGTCCTGAGTGGCAGCTGGCATCGCTTTTATTCATGGCTACCAAACTAACGATCGCGAGGGCTTGGAAGACCCCCCTTCTCAGCTTCGAAGCACACAAAAATAGGATGAATTTTATAATGGTTAATGAGAAACTGACGGCTATGTTGTTTGACACCTACACAAAGTTTCTGCAGACCTGGCGTCCCTGGCTTGATATAGCCCAACCTTCGAGATTTGACCAGGCCCTTTTGTCGATATAAGATTGGTTTTTTTTTTCCGTCGCGATCCCCTGGAGCACTTTCTTTGTCTTTTGTCTCTTTTTTTCTTCATTCCTCTCTTTCTCTTTTTTGTTCAGCCTGTTTTCATGATATTTGCACTGATTGTAACTGTACCAGCAATACTATATCTACCTGTTAGACTTCCTTGGGAGTCCTGGGTGTGGAGTACCAATGTGCATCCAGCGAGGCTCCGTATTCAATTTTTCCTGCCTTCTATATGCAGATTTTTTGATAATCTTTGATCTTAGTTTATTAATTCATTGGTCTCTAATTGTCTGCCATTTTTGCAACTTATTATGTTTTATTTTCCCTCTTCATATACTGCACTTGTGTAATCAGTTTGTTTCCTTGTCTATATAACAGTGCATTTATTGTATTACTCATCAGAAAACTTGTACGTTTTATTTTTGTTGGTCAGTGCTTCTGTTTATGACTGTTTCTCTGATGTTATCTATTCTACAATAAAATTCATTGTAAAAGAAAAGGTGGAAAAAGTTCTGAAATGATTTATCTTTGTCTCATTTTTTACATCACAGAAACCTGACATTTTAATAGGGGTGTGTAGACTATTTATATCCACTGTACATACCTTCAGCAAAATCAACAAAAGTAATATACAAATCTGATCTGCCTTACTTATGGCAAATCTATTTCCTCTACGTGGTCCAACACCACCCCCTCTTATTAAAAGTGAATGTCAAGCCATTTTGTTTTAGTTTTGAATAGAGAGGGAAAGGATTAGAGCCCTTGCCTATTTTTCACTACTATCCATGGCTCTATTAGAAAGATTTTTCCAGACTTTCTGTCCCCTCAATTCCTGTCTGATAAAATGTTTTCAGCAAGACATGAAGTGAGGGGAAATCTCTCCAATAGACCCCCAGATATTAGTAAAAACCTAAGAAGGGTTCTAATCCTTCCCCCACGCTATCTAAAAGTAAGAAAAAAGTTTTTTTAGCTGGACATACTACATTCTGGAATCTGACTTATTAACCAATTCCTGGCCACACTATAGTCAAAAGACAGCTACAGCAATGTCAGCTAGTTCTGGGAGGGCATCTATGGATTCTGTGGAGGACCACACTCCCTGGGGTGTGTACCGTGTGCCATCTGTGATCAGTGTGTTCTTCGGACACAGCTGATCATGTGTCCAAGTAAAGGGCCAAACAGAGCTGCCTTTTACCATGTGACTAACTGTGTCCAATCACAGCTGATCACAGTGTTATTATGAAATGCCGGTTATTGGCACTCCTTTCCTCACGCTGGCAGCACGTGAGGAGAGCCAGTAAGTGGCATTTCTAATGGCGACATCTACACTGATCATTAGGGCACTGATCATCAGTGTAGCCCAGGGGCAAACTGACAACTCATGGGTCCCCCGGGCAATAGGGGATCATGGGGCCCCTGTGTCCTTGCCCTATGAAAAAGGTAACAGGGGCATCTCATGGGGCCCACTACTGACCCTGGACCCTGGGGCAGTGCCCGAGTTTCCAAATAGTCAGTCCGCCCCTGGTGTAGCTCCATCAGTGCGATCAATAGTGCCCATCTGTGCTGGCTCTCATTGCCCATCTGTGCTGGTTATCAGTGCCTCCTCAGTGCTGGCTATTAGTGCCTAACAGTGCCTCATATCAGTGCAGCCTCATCAGTGCCTCCTCATCAGTGACAAATAGAGCTTTCTTTTGATGGTATTTGATCGCTTGTGTTTTTTACTTTTTGCGTTATAATAAAAATAAAGACCAACAATTTTGAGAAAAAAAACAATATTTTTGACTTTTTGCTATTAAACATTTGTATTGTGATTTAAAAAAAAAAATCAAATTTCAGCATAAATTTAGGCCAAAATGTATTCTGCTACAGGCCTTTGCTAAAAAAAATCTCAATACATGTAAATTTATTGGTTTACGTGAAAGTTATAGCATTTACAAATGGTGGTAAATATAATGGGATTTTTTTTTTTGATTTTTTACTAGTAATGGTGGCGATCGGAGACTTATAGCAGGTGTGCTTTCTGACACTGGGGGGAACTGAAATGGTGTCACTGACATCCCTAATAACACCAATACAGTGATCAGTGCTAATAAAAAGCACCGACCGTGTACTAATGGCACTGGGCAGGAAGGGGTTAACATATGGGGCAATCAAAGGGTTAACTGTGTGCCGTTTTACATTGTGTCATGTGTGTGTTCTTCACTGTAAGCACACTGCTTTGCATGGCTGTGCTATGCACAGCCATGTTAAGCAGTGTGCAGGAGATGACAGGGGAGAGAGCTTGTTTACAGACAGTTCCCCCCCATATCAGAGATGCTTAGCAATCACCTGGCGCGGGCGAGTGGCACAGGCGGGTAGGGAGCATACCCCCCTACCCGAAACTGCAAGACCACGTATATATACAGTATCTCACAGAAGTGAGTACACTCCTCACATTTTTTAAAATATTTTATTCTATCTTTTCATGTGACAACAAATGACACTTTACTACAATGTGACGTAGTGAGTGTACAGCTTGTATCACAGTGTATATTTGCTGTCCCCTCAAAATAACTCAACACACAGCCATTAATGTCTAAACCACTGGCAACAAAAGTGAGTACACCCCTAAGTGAAAATGTCCAAATTGGGCCCAATTAGCCATTTTCCCTCCCCGGTGTCATGTGGCTCATTAGTGTTACAAAGTCACAGGTGTGTTAAATTTGGTGTTATCGCTCTCACTCTCTCATACTGGTCACTGGAAGTTCAACATGGCACCTCACGGCAAAAAACTCTCTGAGGATCTGAAAAAAAATAATTGTTGCTCTACAAAAAGATGGCCTAGGCTATAAGAAGATTGCCAAGACACTGAAATTGAGCTGCAGCACGGTGGCCAAGGCCATACAGCGGTCTAACAGGATAGGTTCCACTCAGAACAGGCCTCGCCATGGTCGAGCAAAGGCATTGAGTGCAGGTGCTCAGCGTCATATCCAGAGGTTGTCTTTGGGAAATAGATGTATGAGTGCTGCCAGCATTGCTGCAAAGGTTGAAATGGGGGGGGTCAGCCTGTCTGTGCTCAGACCATACGCCGCACCCTGCATCAAATTGGTGTGCATGGCTATCATCCCAGAAGGTAGCCTCTTCTAAAGATGATGCCCAAGAAAGCCCGCAAACAGTTTGCTGAAGACAAGCAGACTAAGGACATGGATTACTGGAACCATGTCCTGTGGTCTGATGAGACTAAGAAGCTGATTTGGTTCAGATGGTGTCAAGCGTGTGTGGCAGCAACCAGGTGAGGAGTACAAAGACAAGTGTGTCTTGTCTACAGCCAAGCATGGTGGTGGGAGTGTCATGGTCTGGGGCTGCATGAGTGCTGCCGGCACTGGGGAGCTACAGTTCATTGAAGGAACAATGAATGCCAACATGTACTGTGACATACTGAAGCAGAGCATGATCCCCTCCCTTCGGAGACTGGGCCGCAGGGCACTATTCCAACCAAAGACCCCAAACACACCTCCAAGACGACTACTGCCTTGCTAAAGAAGCTGAGGGTAAAGGTGATGGACTGGCCAAGCATGTCTCCAGACCTAAACCCTATTGAGCATCTGTGGGGTATCCTCAAATGAAAGGTGGAGGAGCGCAAGGTCTCTAACATCCAGCAGCTCCGTGATGTCGTCATAGAGGAGTGGAAGAGGACTCCAGTGGCAACCTGTGCAGCTCTAGTGAACTCCATGTCCAAGAGGGTTAAGGCAGTGCTGGAAAATAATGGTGGCCACACAAAATATTGACACTTTGGGCCCAGTTTGGACATTTTCACTTAGGGGTGGACTCACTTTTGTTGCCAGCGGTTTAGACATTAATGGCGGTGTGTTGAGTTATTTTGAGGGGACAGCAAATTTACACTGTGATATAAGCTGTACACTCACTACGTCACATTGTAGCAAAGTGTCATTTCTTCAGTGTTGTCACATAAAAAAATAGAATAAAATATTTACAAAAATGTGAGGGGTGTACTCACTTCTGTAAGATACTGTGTATATACACGTGATTTCGCACACCTATGCCTCCCTGTAGCGGTACTTCTGCTATATCCGTTGCATAAGTGATACTGGTAGGCTGTGGAGTGCACCATATTGGTTGGTACATTGGTTTCGATAACCCCCCCATTCTCCACCATTGGTGGTCACTGTGTGGTTGAAATATATGACCCTCCCCCAGCATTGTTGGTCAGTAGTTCTAAAATATTCCCTCATCCCCAGCATTGCTGCCTCATTCACACAGGCATATGTATTCATACACCTGTGCAAAGGGCCATCTTCACCCACACAGCATGCACAGGTGTTCCATGCAATCACATTTCTTTCTAATGAGAAACAGCGGGTCCCAATCTGAGAGCTGTGTGGGTGCGTGTCCCCAAGCACACACTGTCTGTGTTCGGAGAGACGCACCCACATGGTAGTAAGACTGGGACCAGCAGCTCAGCCAATGCATTCCAATAGACTTGAATGGGAATGCCTGCATGTGGATCATAAATAAATAAGTGTGCCATCACTCAGTGGTGGGAAGCAGCCTGAATTCACAGGACATTTTTATTTTATGGAACATCAAAATTTTAATAAATATGCTGATTCATGAACAAATATTTTGCCACAAACATGTATTTAAATGTTTAGGGAATGTGACCCATAGGACTAGCTCTATGGAGCGCACATAACAGACTGCTTCTTGTTATTCATTATATTTCTAATAGAAAAAATAAATGGGAATTTAGCCTGCAGTATAGCAGTTTTGAGGAGATTCGGCATTCAGCGGTCATTTTCAGACTACATAGCTTCAACAGAACACAGATTTTGGGTGACGGGACAGGTAGGTATTAATTCTTTCACTTATAGACCGGTCTTTTTCTTCATATTTTTATGTTTTTGTCACACACGAGTGACTTGACACAGGGGTATATGAATATCTTTCATGTTATATTGCACACATATGCAGTGTGGCCAGGGGCGGACTGACAACTCATGGAGGCCCCCGGGCAATAGGGGATCATGGGGCCCCTGTGTCCTTGCCCAAACTCAAAAAAGCCTATGAAAAAGGTACCAGGGGCATCTCATGGGGCCCCCTACTGACCGGGCAGTGCCCGAGTTTCCAAATGGTCAGTCCGCCCCTGAGTGTGCACACTTTCTTGAGACTTAAAGCACACATGCATGGGCTACTGAAATCAATGGCAAGGCATGCCAATCTATACACAGATTGGTTTTACAATGCATACATTTTTACATTAAAATATTCAAAGAGGACCTAACTCTGCATCGAGTTCAGGGTGTACAGCTAGCTTTGCAATACTAGATTTTCAATCCAAATCCTAGAGAATGTTAATCAGGGTATTATATCGCTGCCTCAACAAATTCCTATAAATATATTGTTTCGATTGCCATGCCAATGTTTTGAATTTTACCATTCAATTTTGGCATGCACAGAAGTTATTGTTTATAAAAGTAAAGAATGCAATGTAGATTTATATGTACAGTCATATTATAGTTATATTATTGCAATATACTAAAATCTACTTATAAATATAATTTGGCACATACTATATACTTCTAAATTGATCAGAACTTTCATTTGCATTATTTTTCCATACATCCACTTTTTATGGACTAAAGACGGCCATAGACGGATTGAAATTTGGCCCATTCAGCAGAAAGTGGCCAAATTTTGATCCATCTGTGGCCAGCCACAATCTATGGCCAGGCTGATTGTCGATCCACCGAACAACTTCAGCACAACCAGCCTGTTGGATATTTTTCATGTGATCACTGCATCACGGCTCATGACTACAGCCGCCAGGAGTGATCATTGTGTTCTGCCCACAGGGAAGGCTCCTCGCTGGCAGGGCACAATAGCGCTGCAGGAGGGATTTCCCCATCAACACTGACTGTGCTAATGGGGGAATTGAGCAATTCTCTTTCCTTCCATCCATGGAATTTGGAATATGCAGTTCAGATTTGGGCACCAATTCATAAAAAGAACATTGGGGAAATGAAGAAAGTGCAGAGAAGGGCAACCAAACTGATAAGAGGCATGGAGGAGATCAGCTATGAGGAAAGATTAGAGGAACTGAATTTATTCTCTCTTGAGAAGAGAAGATTAAGTGGGATATGGTCAACATGTATAAATACATCAGTGGTTCATATAGAGAACTCGGTGTAGAGCTATTCACCCTGAGGTCATCACAGAGGACAAGGGACACTCTTTACGTGTGGAGGAAAAGAGATTTCATCTCCAAATATGGAAAGGTTTCTTCACAGTAAGAGCTGTGAATTGTGGAATAGACTCCCTCAAGAGTTGGTTCTGGCCAGCTCAGTGGATTGCTTTAAAAAAGTCCTGGATTCTTTCTTAGACACACAGAATATAACTGGATACTAACATTTATAGGTAAAGTTGATCTAGGGAATATCCAATTGCCTCTCAGGGGTTCAGGAAGGAATTCTTTTTCCTGCAGGAGCAAATTGGATCATGCTTTGCTGGGTTTTTTGCTCTCCTCTGTATCAACTGTGGGTATAGGATTATAACTTGTTTTTTTTTTTTTTTTTATGGTTGAACTGAATGGACTTTTGTCTTTTTTCAGTGACTTGTGTTCAGTCACTTGTGATGTGCAGTGACTTGTGTTCTTCCGCACTGGATAAACATCACCTCTAGGGCACATAGATAATTGTTTTCTGTGTACACCGTTTGCACTGCAACGCTGGAGTGATGTGTGGTGCGTTGCGGAAAAATGCAGCATAGCGGAAATTCTGCATCAATCCATGCTGCACTGGATGGCACTGGATGGCACTGCATGTCACATGCACAGCTGTGCAAAGACATGAATGAAGTGTCACTATATGACACTTCAAATATTGTGGGAAAAAGCAAACAGTGTGATGCACTGAAACACAACACTAGCCTACGCAGTAAAAGGCTGCATTGTGTGAACCTGGCCTGTTAGAATTTTGTTTGTTCAGTTAAGAAATTAGAAATATTTAATGTTCTTCTTTGATTTTTTGTTCTCTACAGGTAAAAAAGATTGGTCATTCGTCCCCATCAACTATTAGGGCTAATTCACACAGACATATGCGTATTTTCTGCATCGAACACAGGTTCTTGCTGGCAAAGCTAGGAGAAAATCCTGCGTAAAATACACGCCTAAAGTATTTGCATTTAGATGCGTACAACTCATCTTTCATGACAATGAATGACTACACAAGTACGCATTGATGCCTGCAGACAATGTTTTCTGTATGGGCTTATTGTTTACTATAGATGCTCACAAAACTATATGCTGTGTGCATCTAAATGCAGAATTCATTTCTGCCTGTGTGAATGAGCCCTTAGAAAATTGATCGAACATTTTTCAAATGTATTATTTTTAATGAAAATCTAATCGGTACACTTTGTATTCGTCAACTTTTTGTTTTTCTAACCTAAACACAATGTGGAATCAAATTGATGTTTCTTCTCCTTTAACAGGGAAAGCAGCTGATGCTGGATAAAGTGGCTGGCGTAAGCTGGATGCTGTGTGGGATGGATTGAGCTTCCCTGGCCTGTAGCAGTGGGTGGGAAGATCTGGGAGTAGAAGCAGCTGATGCATAACACACAGGACACTGGCAATCTGCAACTGACATCATGGATTTCAATGTGAAGAAGCTGGCCTCTGATGCTGGGATATTCTTCACCAGGGCTGTGCAGGTAAGAGCCAGGCTGAAGGATGCAGGGATGGAGAGGTGGGGGGGGGATTGGTTAGAAGAGGGTTCTGAGATCTGCCCCCCACTCCCCTCCCTTCTGCAGCATCCTCTGACAGCTGATGCTTCTTATCCCTCCATCTTTGCTGCACTGTGTGCTTCTCCCGTTATACATCCCTCCACCTGCTGCCATGAGCCAGGATCTCCCCTGCCAGTCTGCCAACTGCTCCCATCTGTAGACAGAGCTGGTCACTGCACACTCTGTTGTTCTCACAGGAAGCAATAGGCAGCTGCTGCAGAACATCTTGCTGCATCGTCAGGCTCATTCACTAGAGCAGCGATGATGTACAAAGTGCCCTATGCCACAGAAACCATTAGATATCAGTTTACTGTCATCTGATCCATGAAAGAGGAATTCTAATGGGCTGCTATGGGCCTCTGCACATTGAATAAACCCAATGGATTATTATGACAACAGGAGGAGGGAGATCAAAGTGACAGTTGTGATTAAGCATATAGTTGTTAAGTACATAGTAGTTCTGCAACAGAGGCACTCCTCCTTCTTATGTGTACCGATCACCTGTTATCGTTGGTAGTAACCATTTTAAATAGGCTAAACCAGACTTTTTGGGTGTGGGTAATCTGTTTTTTTTAGTTTCCTCTACAGCAATGTTTAAAAAAAGAAAAACAGTTGCAAACTGTTCGAGAAATTAGGGAATCTATTCAGTGGAGTTTATTTACTAGAATTGGAGAGTGCAAAATCTGGGGCAGCTGTGCCTAGAAACGAATCAACTTCCAGGTTTTATTGTCAAAGCTTGATTGAACAAGTTGAAATTAGAACTTGATTGGCTACCATGAACAGCTGTGCCAAATTGCAACAGTTTTAGTAAATCTACCAATGTGTCTTTTAAACTCTCATTGTAACATTCAACTGAAAATAATTCATTATGTCTCTTTCATATGTTTGCTGTATAGATGTCAATGTTCCCTTCCTTCTGAAAATGCTAATTACCTGTCAGTCTCTGGCTTAAACCTAAACTCTGGGCAAAAAAAAGTTTTGCTTTGCAGTGGGGCTTTGTCCGCACTGCAAGGGATAATTGCTGTTTTTTTTTTCTGGGGGTAAAGATGAAATGAGATATACTTGCCTGATCCTCCCCACACCAGACTGGTCCCTACAGCTTCTGCACTCCTAAACTTTAGTGGTCTTGAGTCCTGACGTCATCGAGCCCACCGCATGCTCCATAGATCTGCTGGATCGTGGGGGAGCACCGGTTTGCTAGTGGAGGATCAGGTGAGTATAAGGTTTTCACCTCTCCCCTGGACAAAATGAACACTTAACCCTTGCAGTGCTCTTTAAGTTTGGCTTTAAAGCTTAATTCCAGGTATGGCAATTTTACCAACTGGACCAATGTGCGCCATACAGGTGAAACTCGAAAAATTAGAATATTGTGCAAAAGTTCATTTATTTCAGTAATGCAACTTAAAAGGTGAAACTAATATTTGAGATACTAATTGCATGCAAAGCGAGATAGTTCAAGCCGTGATTTGTCATAATTGTGATGATTATGGCTTGCAGCTCATGAAAACCCCAAATCCACAATCTCAGAAAATGTAGAATATTACATGCAATCAATAAAACAAGGATTGTACATAGAACAATATCGGACCTCTGAAAAGTATAAGCATGCATATGTACTCAGTACTTGGTTTGGGCCCCTTTTGCAGCAATTACTGCCTCAATGCATCGTGGCATGGAAGCTATCAGCCTGTGGCACTGCTGAGGTGTTATGGAAGACCAGGATGCTTCAATAGCGGCCTTCAGCTCTTCTGCATTGTTCGGTCTCATGTCTCTCATCTTTCTCTTGGCAATGCCCCATAGATTCTCTATGGGGTTTAGGTCAGGCGAGTTTGCTGGCCAATCAAGCACAGTAATCCCACGGTCATTGAACCAGGTTTTGGTGCTTTTGGCAGTGTGGGCAGGTGCCAAGTCCTGCTGGAAAATGAAGTCCGCATCCCCATAAAGCTCATCTGTGGAAGGAAGCATGAAGTGCTCCAAAATCTCCTGGTAGACGGCTGCGTTGACCCTGGACTTAATGAAGCACAGTGGACCAACACCAGCAGATGACATGGCTCCCCAAATCAACACAGACTGTGGAAACTTCACACTGGACTTCAAGCATCTTGCAGTGTGTGCCTCTCCATTCTTCCTCCATACTCGGGGTCCTTGGTTTCCAAATGAGATGCAAAAGTTGTTCTCATCAGAAAAGAAGACTTTGCACCACTGAGCAACAGACCAGGTCTGTTTTTCTTTAGCTCAGGTAAGACGCTTCTGACGTTTGTTGTTCAGGAGCGGCTTGACAAGAGGAATACGACATTTGAAGCCCATGTCCAGGATCCGTCTGTGTGTGGTGGCTCTTGATGCACTGACTCCAGCCTCAGTCCACTCCTTGTGAAAGTCCCCAAGACTTTTGAGTGGCCTTTTCCTGACAATCCTCTCCAGGCTGCGGTCATCCCTGCTGCTTGTGCACCTTTTTCTTCCACATAACTTTCTATTAATGTGCTTTGATACAGCACTTTGGGAACATCCAACTTCTTTTGCAATTACCTTTTTAGGCTTTCTCTCCTTATGGAGGGTGTCAATGATGGTTTTCTGCACAACTGTCAGATCAGCAGTCTTTCCCATGATTGTGATTCCTACTGAACCAGACTGAAAGACCATTTAAAGGCTCAGGAACCCTTTCCATGTGTTATGGCTTAATTGGCTGATTAAAGTGGGACACTTGGAGCCGAGAATATTGCACCTTTTCACAATATTCAAATTTTCTGAGATTGTGGATTTGGGGTTTTCATGAGCTGTAAGCCATAATCATCACAATTATGACAAATCACAGCTTGAACTATCTTGCTTTGCATGTAATGAGTCTATCTCATATATTAGTTTCACCTTTTAAGTTGCATTACTGAAATAAATTAACTTTTGCACGATATTCTAATTTTTCGAGTTTCACCTGTACTTGTGGGATCTCTATAGGAGCTGGAAATCATTGTAGAAGGTGCTTCTACTCTAGTGATCACCACTTGCTTCTGGGTCCCATGCTGAGTGGCTGCCCTGCTGATTACTGAACACAGGAGAACAATTGTTTGGCACAGGTGCCATTCACTTTTGTTGTCAATGAATGCAGAGTGTGCTCTGATTGGGTGAGCTGGAGATCATGATGTCAGCCCCTCAAGTCAGGGAATGCAGGGCATCTGCTTGGCGCAGGAACCTGAAGTATTCCTACTGCAGTGATTTCCAGATTCCAAGGGGATCCCACAGGTATGACACATACATACATACTTATATTAGCCAAAGCTGGAACAATTTAACTGTGTAAAAATTGTCATATCTGGAATTCAGCTTTAAATGCTTCCTGAATAAACAAGAATGAGCAAGCATGCAAAAAGTGAAGTAACACCTTACTGGTCTGCTTGTTCCAGATCGTTGATATTAAAGAGACCCCATCACCAATTTAAAAAACAATTGCAGAATATAGCACAGAAAAACTTTTTAAATTGCAGCATTTTTCTTTCCACAAACAATTTCCTTTACTTTTAGACTCTAAACTTGCTAGGGAGCCGACACTCCAGAAAGTGTCCGTTACTTAAGACAACCCCCTCCCTTTGTGCGAGTTATAGCACTCTCCTCTTCTCCTATTTACTGTCTGCGCTGGCCCAGCTCCTCTACCCCATTCTCACCTTCCTACATTACTTTATATGTAGTAGTTGGGGAGGAGCTAAGAGAAATAATATAGAGTCTCTGCTTTGAATATGCTGGGACTGCTAACATCACATCCAAGATGGCAGCACCCATAGCTGTCTCAATGTTTTCTGATTTCTACACAAGGGGGACATTTATAAATAAATAGTATACATAAAATACACTAAATACACATATAATCATAGGAGAAGAATGTACTTGAAATTAATGCTCTGGTGACCAGGTTTCTTTAAAGCCATTAGGTCCACATGAAAGCTGGGCAACTAGAGCTTTTAGGCCACATTCATACAGGCAGCTGGGAGTGGAGAGTTTGCTGCTATCAGAGCCAGCTAAACGCTACCTCTGGGCACAGCTTTGCTCTCTGCTATGGGCACATACAAACTGGGGGCCTAGCTGTGGCCAGTTTATGTATGATTAGAAATACCATTGAAATGTGAATCCCTGGAGACAAACTGTCTGCGTCCAGGGATGGTCAGAGGTTCTGTTTGCATGTAAACGCCCAGATGGGTGTTACATGTGAACAATGGCAGTGGCTATTTATTTGTATGGAGTACAAATCTGACAGCTGTCACTGCTGGCCAAGGCTGTTTGCACACACTGTGTCCACAAGCAGGAATCCACTGATTCTCCCTCTGACAGCCTTCTATGTGAATATGGCCTTCTAAGATGATGGTAGACGATCTTATGACAGTCTCCCTTTAAAGAATAAGTTCACCTTTGTTTAAAAAATAAATACATATGTTTTTGCACCTAAAAAATGTGTTATATGGGTATTTTTTTTTATATACTCTGTAGCCTGCAGAGTGTTGCACCTGCAATCAGTGGACTGGGGGTTCAGTGTCAGGCTGCAGACACTTTGTACAGCTCTCTGCCTATACCTCTGCATAGGCAGACAGTTGCTGAGGTGCAAGAAGTGCTGATGGATAATGGCGGACCTAATCTGCACCCTTGTATTCCATTGACTGCTATAAGCCTGTCTGCCATGGTGGCAGATTGGACTTGTAGTTTATTCATTCACAGATCACTGTAAATGACTAACGCGGCTGTGTGGGTGAAGCACCACACCGCTGCCCTGATTTTAAATGTGACGGAGGCTGCAGAGGAGAGTACAGACCCACCACCTACTATCACGGGGGGGCAGGTTTGTACTTGGGCAGTTAGGAGGACTGGATTGCCAACATGTTATACCCATATTTAGGGTGTAAAATGTTGCTAAAGGTGAAGTTAGCCTTTAAGTTGAAGTGCAGATATAGGTTATTGGTAGTGTCTGTACAATAGCCAATATTATGAAATCCCACAATGTGATCACTCTGAAAATATTGTGACTATATTATATTTTTTTGAAAACACAATATCTTTTTGTACACTATAAGTTGAAATCCAAGCCCGGGAATTAACTATAGTAACTACCACCCAAATGCATATAAAAAATCAACACAAATCTATAAAATAACTTCTGATGAAGGTTTCCGGCCACTAGGGTAATTCTTCCCCCCTGGGTCCCTCTTTATAATATCTTTTTGTCACTCTCTGTGACGAGATACAGCAGTATATAGTTTATATATCAGTACCTTTTTGCTAATTGAAGTTGTTACTGAGGTTTGTAGCAAACTTGCTCATCAGAGATGGACGTGGAGTTCCCCTTTTTTATTTGAAGTATTCCTCAATCCTTTATTTCCTACCCCCTCCCTTCCTGAGAGGCACAGGGACAGATGTGTAAGTGTTAAAAGTTGCTGGCAGGCTGGAGCAGCAGGGGGCCCAGCGCTACAAAGCCCCCCCATAGAGACAGCAGACTCTCTGTCCAAGGGACCTGTGTGATTTCACACCTCGGGGAAGGATGGCAAACCTTTTCAAGAGTTCAAGGCATTCCCCAGAAGCACAAACAAGATAACATTTTGAACAGATCTGGTTTTCCCCTATGTTTCATATCATGGATTATGACCGATGTTGGTTCTAATTCAGAGTTCGCCCGACTGACCCCTCCCTAAACAGCATATTGGTCAGTTACTCAGAGCCATTCCCCTTGCTGGGGGACTTTAAAAAACTCAGGCTAACAGGCCTAAAAAGCTAAGCTAAACACATCTCCCAATTTTAACATCGTAACAGCAGGAGATCAAAGACCCCTTGCTCTGCAACTCGGATCTGCTTACCTTAAGGCTTAACATGGCAAGTAACTTAACCTTTTAATGTCTCCCTGTTATCTCTTTGCTGTGCTGTGCTGTTTTTATATATAAACATATATCTTAGTTACATCTTTTTCTGTAAATATTTTATTGCACCTGTTTTGACTCTTTTAGTAATAAATCTTTCTGAAAGTGTTAAACTGTTTCTAAAGCGCTTAATTGCAATTTACGAATTTCTGCCTTTTGAAGAGACGCTACTGTGTTTGTTTAATCCTCTACCCAATCGGCCTGCGGTGACCGTATTGGATAGGCGACTTTTCAACCATTACAGTGTATATTGGATAAAGAGAGTTTTTCCTTTTTTCTCTGTACAAAAGAAGGTGGTGGCAGTGTGAAAGGGTTAGTTGCGTAATTAACCCAACCCAGTAACAAGCGCATTCAGACTGCAGGCACCGATTGTAGTCCATTAGCTGGAAAATCGCTGTGTAGGGTGCAGCTGGGTGTGGCCTTGTTACGCACGTCACATCGCGGGTTTAGATTGGCTGGTCCTTCAGTCACGAGTTTGGTGAGAAGGTCTGGAGTCTGACGCCGCGGGCGTGACATATTGTTGGTCGTGGTCGTGCGATTGTCGCAGGTTGAGAGTGGTGATCCGGCGACTGTGACAGGGTTGATTTACTAAAACTGGAGAGTGCGAAATCTGGTACAGCAGTGCATTGTAGCCAATTAGCTTCTAATTTCAGCTGGTTCAATTAAAGCGGAGTTCCACTCTAAAGTGCCCGCAGTAGAGATGTAGGCGCCATGGAGGACCGAAGGAGAGAAGGTGAGTACATTGCTGGGCCCCAGGACAGGTAAGTGTGTGTTTATTAAAAGTCAGCAGCTATAGCTTTTGTAGCTGCTGACTTTTAATAAATACAAAAATGGCTGGCGCTCCACTTTAAGCTTTGACAAAAAAGACCTGGAAGCTGATTGGTTTCTATGTAAAGGGTTTTGTACTTTTCATTTTAAGTAAATCAACCCCTATGTCTCTGCTCTGATGAAGGGGGACTTCTATAACCTCCTAGAAAGGTTTGAATACTATACAGTATGGATACTACTTTTAACATTCTCTGTGGTGCTCCCTTTTCTCCTTACTTGACAACTGTCAAATCACTCTTCATTAGATTTCCATTGAAGCTGAAGCTTAGTATCCCTAGATCCCTAGAAGGGATAAGAAAAATAATCAAAGATTTACAACCCATCATAACAGAGGATGGAACTCTGTTATATTATTCCAGCAACCCCCAATACTGGCTTTCAGACAACCCCCCAACCTCAGAAATAAACTAATCAGTAGGAAACTTCCTTCTAAATATGATGTCACAAATAATGGAAGCAAACCCTGCAATAAGAAACGCTGCAAGCTGTGCAACCAAATCAATCCATCAAAAAGTGTCAGACACTCAAAAGGAATCTTCAATATTTCCGGATCATACAGCTGCACCTCCAGTAATGTTGTGTACCTTATCCAGTGCAGAAAATGCAGCAAAGGATCTTATGTTGGTGAAACAGGACAGAAGTTGCAAACAAGGATGAATTTACACAGACATACCATCAAGGAACATAAAGAAGATGACCTCTGCACACCTGTAGGACACCATTTCTCACAACCAGGCCACAATATGGAAGACCTCAATATTTTAGTTCTGAAAGGAAAATTTAAATCCATCCAGGAAAGAAAAACATTTGAACTAAGAATGATAATTCTATTTGACACAAAAGATAACGGCCTTAATTTGGACATGGGATTCCTCAACCATTATCCGACAGCTTTATGACTATCTATTAGCTAAAGCTTGACCCCCTCTGTGTGAGTGTAGTATCCCCCCCCCCTCCCCCCCTCGCTTTTGATGTATCTTATCTGTAGCCTTCTTTTTTTTTTTCTCAATCCCTTCTAACATTCTGCTTAAACTTTATTTGTAATAGTACTGCTTACACCTTGAAGAAGGGGACATACCCCGAAAGCTTGTCCTCAAAATTGTATGTTAGTGCAAATAAAAAAAAGTATCACGGACAATACTCAATTGTGTCTAACACTATACAGACTAATTCTGTGTAATGGTTGCATCTCATTAAATTTTGGTACTGCTTGTACTAGAAAGTCTTTCAGCACTGTAAAATTTAAAGTGGTAGTACACTCCTGAATGTGATTTTTTTTTTTTTTTTTTTTTTTTTTTTTTTTTTTTTTTTTTTTTTCCCTACAGGTAAGTTTATAATAAAGCTTACCTGTAAGTAAAATGAATATCTTTTAAACGTGCACCGTTTAGCATACACGGGAGTGACATCATCGTGGCACAGCCATTCAAGTGGCCACACCCCGTGAACCCGGAAGGAAAACCAGGTGAAGATGGAAGCCTTTGCAGCAGTGACAGCGCACCGCTGGAGGGTTTTGTTTCAAGGTAAGTCTTTCATAATGTTCTAGTATGCAATGCACACTAGCACATTATGTCTTCACCTTTCAGGGAGAAAGGTGTGTTTTTGTGTTTTTTATTTTTTTTTTCCCTAAGTTTACTACTGCTTTAAAGCCCAACTCTGGAAAAGTTTTTAAAATAATCCCTTGAAGTTGGGTTGCACCTGCACTGAAAGCATTAATAGCTTGTTTTGTCTAGGGGAGAGGAGAAGCAGTTTTACTTACCTGATCCTCTGCCCCCCCATGCTCCATTGGACTAATTCTCGGTGTCATCACTACATGACATCCAATGCAGGGCTGTGGACCCTGCTTTGGTCTTGACCTCAAGGTCCTAGACTGTTGGAGCATGGGGGAGAAGAAGCCACAGGGAGGAGCAGAGGATTAGGTAAACAAAATATTCTTCTTTTGTTCCTCTAGACCAAAAACGAGCAATAAGCTAATTTTCAGTTGCCCAGAGCTGAGCCTACAGCCTTGGCTACACAGAAAAGTTGCACAACCTGTCCTCTTCTGTTCTGCTCTTTAGGCCATTCACAGATTCTACAGTCCCACAATGCATTGCATTCTGTAACTAAACAATGGAGAAGTTGAATGACAGGATTTCACTGCCCGTTCACAGATCACCATGGGGTTGATTTACTAAAACTGGAGAGTGTAAAATCTAATGCAGCTGTCAATGGTAGCCAATCAGCTTCTAACATCATCTTGTTCAATTAAGCTTTGAAAAAAAAACTGGAAGCTGATTGGTTTCTGTGTAGCCAAGGCTGCAGTTATGCAGGCAATTTTTTTTTTTTTTTTTTTTAGTTGAATTATAACACCTGTCTGTTTTTTATTGCTACCTCTGCTCCCGTTAAGGATTCATCCTCTCTATTTGTCTTGTTTACCATTGTTCTCCAAAGGGAAAGTAGAAGAAACTCACAAATTTTGGTTTGTCCCCAGAAAAGTAATAGAAGGGAAATCTTCTAATGGGGACCTGGGGCCCCAATGGATTATCTTAATTTGCAGAGATTTCCTCACACTTGGAACAGGAAGGAAGATAAATCTCCACAATGGGACACAGATGGCAAAAAAATCTGACAGGGTTATAACCCTCCCATAGTCTAGGAAACTTTTTTTTTTTCTTCTTCTTTTTCTTTTACAAAAGTTATCTTTTTACAATACCGGAGAACAGCTGCTGAGGACTATAACTAGGGATGCGCCAAAATGAAAAAAACACCAATACAGGTGCAGAAAAAAACCCGCCCCCCTCGCCGCTGCTGCTCAGTAGTTCTCAGCCTTACCTGAGAAACCATCGATCCCAGCACTGGGCATAGAGATGTGAAGGAAAGATGGCCACCACTCATCTCTATGCCCTTGGAGGACCGGAGCAATGTCACTTTCCATTCCAGCCACCTTTTTTTTTTTTTTAGCACTAGATCATTGCTTTTTTTGATCTAATGCTTTACGTTGCAGAGGAGAGATGTGGGGTCTTATTGACCCCACATCGCTCCATAAAGAGGACCTGACACTAATTATTTATATCACAAGGGATGCATGCATTTCTTGTGATAAGAATAAAAATGATTACATTTTTTTTTTTTTTTTTTTTAAAGGGACAGTGCACAAAAAAATCTTCAGCTTTTTGGTGAGGTTGAAGGTCGCCCTTGAGATCCCTTAAATCAAGAACAACGACTACCATTGCTGTAGTGCACAGGTGTCAAACTGGCAGCCCTCCAGCTGTTGCCAAACTACAAGTCCCATGAGTCATTGCAAGATTGACAGTTACAAGCATGACTCCCAAAGGCAGAGGCATGATGGGACTTGTAGTTTTGCAACAGCTGGAGGGCCACCAGTTTGACAGCCCTGCTGTAGAGGCTTAGGGACTTCAGATTGTAAACAGTCTATAGCGGTTTGGCCTTTTAAGGCATATGCATGTAAATGTCGAGGTCTGTGAATAGGATGATCTGTTAAAGGTAGATGTAAGAAGAGATAGTCTTTCAATCATCTTCTGTTCAACTAGATGCAGGGAAAGTTTCAAATGATCATGCACAGTGCATCCATGTTCGACTATAGTAAAGGGCCACAAGATATCAATTCACTTGAACATCTGCCAATTTTTATTTTATTTATTTTACTTTTGAATAGTGTGGGGAAAAGTTAAATTTTTTCAGGTTTCTATTGGTTTGTGATCCCATTGAGGACACTAGTACACGTTATGTAGGTGTGGTTGTCCATGGAACAGGAAGTCGGTGGCAGAAGTTCTAAACCCTTTTTTTTTTTTCCTTTCTATTCAAAATAATATTTTTTTGTTTGTGTTCTAATTGGAGGCATTTCCCATTACTTACTGAACTGAAAAAAACCATAAAAACCTTACTGAGGCTCAAACCTTTCCCCGCTCTGTCAAACAACATATATGTTTTGACTGGAGCTGCCAAATTTGGTCTTGAGTGGAGTGGCTTTTACGGCATGGTTCACACTAGCGCAATTTCAGATGCGACTTGAATCGCCCAGAATTGCATGACAAGGGAAATCTCTTTGTTTCCAAAGGTGCCTGTTCACATAAATGCAACTCCTCGTGGTGCGATTTTGGAAAAGTTCCTGTGCTACTTTGGTGAGATTTACAGTGCGAATGGGCCCCATAGAATATGCAAACTACATAAAAAATGCAACCAAAGTCGCAACGCATCATACTGAAAATTGCCTCAACATCACATCGCAATAGCATAGCTCCCAACTGTCGCTGATTTCGAGGGACTGTCCATCATTTGGAACAAAGTCCCTCTGTCCCTCATTCCTCCTCATTTGTCCCTCATTTTGGTCTGACCTATATAGTTGTATATAAAATACACTATTTATCAAAAAGTGTTTCCCAGTGCTAAACCTTTCATCCAATTTCTAAATTGCTGCATTTGTAAATTCCAAAAGTAAATATAGTAAAAGTGGTACTTTGTGGGTTTAATAAATAATTTTTTTCGTATAATTCTCATTTTTAAGGGAGTGTGTCCTATGCTTGCATACTATTGCTAATAGATGTCGTCCCTCATTAAGAAAACCTGCGCTGGAAAAATGTGCGCAGGCTATTGACCTGATTGTTTCCACTCAGTATTGAAGCCACTTGGTCATCACTACAAACAAGCAGATCAGGTGTTCTAAAGCTGGATATACGTTTATACAATTTTCGTTTTACCAAAACCATATAATATAAGGTCAAACCTAAACAATTTGCATTTGTATGCAGTCAGGCAGGCCCTTGCACTGCATAATTGAAGGTAAATCTAAAGGAAATTGAACCGGACAGTTTGTTTAATGTATGGCCAGGTTAACATTGGTTGCATACTTGTTTCAGTATAGTGATTCAGAAACTATTGAAGTTATGTAGGCATGACAGCCAGGAAACAAGCATTTTTAGGTGGTCAGCAATGGAAGTTTGCTTCCATATACTTGTCTTGACCAATTTCTTTTAAAGAAGACCTGTACTATCAAACCAGTGCCCAAAAAATGCAAGCAAAGGATAAGACTAGTCAGCAGTATTTCCTGTGATATCTCTGCTTCTGATCTTTTCCCCAAAACTGACTTTACTATGCCTTTTACGTACCATGTCTCTTTTTGGAGGTGGCCATCTTCTAAGAAGCAGGACTTTGCTTCCTTTTGAGGCTGCCCTTCCCCTGATTACTGGTGGGGTAATGATCAATAAACAGCAGGAGAGGTACAGAAAGCACAGATACAATGGGCGGCAAAAGGTGGGGAGATCCTTGCACTGCGGGTCCTCAGATAAAGCTTCCTCTCCAGCAAGGAGAGCAGCGATCAGTACAATCGTGACATCAATGTGGCAGTGGATTGCAGCAGGACATTGCTAAATTTGCCGGTGCAGTAAAGATTAAAACCTAGTACACACAATCAGAAAATCGTATGAAAAATCCCTCTTTTGAAGCGATCGTATGATAATCTGATCATTGGTACACAGCTTTCGTCTAAAATTATTTGAAAGGACAGATGAGAAGAAATTTTTTCTCGTACAATACCAGATTTTACGATTTTCCGTTTTATTCAGTACAGTATTTGTTCGAAAATACAATACAAATTCATTGCATCACTTCCAATTTTTCTTTCTGTCATACAAGAATTTTCATAACTTTAGTAATCTCTTCACTTTCGATATGAGACTAGCTTGCAAAAAAAAAAAAACCAAAAACCGGATGATCAGTCATCCAATATTCTCATTGTGTGTGGGCTCCATTCACACTAGGAGTATGGGGGGGGAAAAAGGCTATAAAAAAAAAACCCGCTCAATAGGACGTGTGTGTGTGTGTGTGTGTGTGTGTGTGTATGTGTGTGTGTTCCCTTTTTTATGTTCCGTCGTTTTTGCTGGCATGTAGCTGGTTGCTTAATGAGTTCCAGGCTCCCCCCCCCATAAAAATTAAAAGTGCAGATACAAATACTATAGCTGCTGACATTTTAATATAAGGGCACTTGCCTGTCTAGAGGTCCAGTGTCGTCATCTGGGCTAGTTCTTACTAGCCTTAAGATTCCCAGCGCTGGCATTGCAAGTAAGGGAAACCGGAAGTGAAGCTGCTGACTTTTAATAATAAGTACATTTATCTGTCCAGGGGTCCAGCACCGTTGACACAAGGGCTAGTTCTTCACTAGCCTCTGGGTTCCTAGCATCACCATTGGAAGTAAGGGAAACCTGAAATGAAGCCTTGTGGCTTCACAGCCGGTTTCTACTGCGAATGTGCCTTGTGATCGGTCCTATAGTCTTCTGGGACCTGTAAAGTGTCCCAGAACACTGAGTGGGGAGGGGGGGCCAAGCTTGCAACTCAGTTCACTGCGGCAAACTGACCTGGAAGTAGAAGCGGGTACCTGTCAAAACCAGGTACCTGGCACCCCACCCAAAAAGTGCCAAATGTGGTACACACAAGTGGAGCTTTCCCTTTCGTGTGGAGCTCCGCTTTAAGGAGTGGGGCGGCAAGCCAGCCGCCATGTCCTTAACAACCAATGACTCATTTACTCAAAGTAAACAGAAAAAAATTGCCATAAATTAAAATTTGAGAAAAAAAAAGCACGGTGGATACCCTCTCAATCTGTACCAGGCCCTTTGGGTCTGGTATGAATTTTAAGGGGAACCCCCCCCCCCACAAACCATAGTAGGCCACATGCCTTCAATGTGGGGGGGGGGGGCTTGTCGGAATCTGGAAGTCCTCTTTAACAGAGGGGCCCCCAGATCATGCCCCCCCTCCCTTGTGAATTGTTCACCCCTACTCATTCCCCAAACAAAGTGTCAAAAATAATTTAAAAACACAGAGATCAATTTAGGCAAGTCCTTAATTTAAATAGAAAAAAAAAATGTCCCCCAAAGTACGTACAGTGTCAGCCACGATAAACACCGGCTGTTGACCCAAGTAGTTGGATTGGGGGGGAACCCCACACTATTTGGTTTTTTTGTTTTTTTTCTCAAATTTTTATTGCCGGCAGTTTTTATTTATATTCAGCTGACATCTGATATGTCATCTGTTGTTAAGGACGCAGCGGCTGGAGGCTGGAAACTAGCTCTTAGCAGCATTTAGGATTGTTCAGCTTTTTTTGCCGGCAAATCGCTCCCAAAAACTGTTTTGTTTTTTTTTATTTTTGTTTTGTTTTTTCCTTCCTACTTCTAGAAGCTGAAGAAGCATCTTTCGCCTACAATAGTGTGCATGGACACATAGGATAACACTATTTGCTCCTAGGGGCAGAAAAAAATGCTCATAAGCAGCTGCTAGGAGCTTAAGGCTACGTTCACACTAGCGTTGTGTGCAGGCGGCAGAGAGGCGTTTGGGAAGCGTTTTTACTGCTTCGCAAATGCCTCGGACAATTCTGCACTTTGCAGCACATGGTGCTGTTCTAACGGGAGCGTTAGCATCGCGTCGTGGCAAAACGGATGCCTCTGGTCGAGTCAGGAGGCGTTGAAGCCTCCTGTTCTAGTCCATGGTGCTACTCTGCAAACGCCCGGCCGGCGTTTGCGGTGCGGTTGCGACGCAGTTGCGGGACGTTTGTGGAGCGGTAACGCCATTTAAACTTCATTATAGACGTTTGTGGGGCGTTTTTAACTCTCGGCAAATGGCTAGCAACCGTCGCTAAACCGCGCATGCGACGTTTGCCAGCGTTAAAAAACACTCCACAAATGCCGGACCAACGCTTGCCAAACGCTATAGGGGCGTTTGGCAAGCGTTGGTAAAACAGTCAAGTGTGAACAAGCCCTTTAAAATAAGCTACTGTCAATGGAGCCTTAAACCCTTTTGTCAGGAATGTTTCTTCCATGGATAAAGTGAATCTTCCAAGGTGGGATATGCATTTAAATTCTTGAGATGATCTAATCCTTCCCTACTCTATCCAAATCTAAGAAAAGGTTTTACCTTTTTTAAAGCATTTTAATATTTTAGTAATTCTGTTTAGTTCCATATAAGGGCTCATTCACACAGAGCTTAAACACCGCTTTAACAGGCATTTTACACCCGCTGTCCCATAAACGTCTATTGGGTAGTATGTTTTTGCTGTGTTTTCTGAACGTGCACCAAACATTCTGCATACTTTGTTACACTTTCAGAAAATGTGGCAAACATGCACGACCTAATAGAAGTCTATAGGACAAGGCTAAAACTGCAGGTAAAATGTATGGAAATCGCGGATACACCTGCATTGTGGCCAAACCGCAGCTCAGCGGTGTGAACCATCCCTTTTAGGCTTTGGTTATGATTTGGTTGCCAAGCTGTATAAAATTGTTTCATATCATGCACTGTGAAATAACTGATGTGTTTTCGCACTGTGCAGAGCGTGGGATAATCCTGGGTGCTATCAGAGCTTTTCGTGAGTCACATCCCAGAAATGTTTGTCGTTTCAAGCTTAAAGTGTGGAAAATGCAATTCTGATTACACAACTGTGTTATGGGTCACAGAACTGTTATTCTTTACAGTTCCATCGTCCTGAAACACATAACTTAAAGTGGATTTCCAGACAGTCAATGGAATGAGATTTCTGTGGCCAGGCTTTGTACATAAACACTGTACAGAATGTCCCAAATGTTGCTTCATGTGTCATGAGTGCAGCAAGTAATATTTTTTCTTTTTTAATTTTTTCTTTTTTTGTTAATTTTAGAAAACCACAGTTGGCTCCAGGTGGAAAGAGTAATTGACTTGCATAGCAATAATGTATATTGTGAAAAATTTTTTTTTTTTTTTCTTAATAAAAGTGAAGTTTACCTTCACCCCCATTGAGAGTGTGAATGCACATTTTTATTCACCTGATTGACATGCATGGTGTTAAAATGGAACTAAAGTTCCGCAGTAAAAAAAGAAACAGGTTGGAGAAAAGCAAAGTGTATTTTGCCAGAAATACCTTTTTGCCCCATGCTCCTAACAATTTTTCTTGCCTGTACTCTGTACACATGCGCCATACAGTAAACATCGTAGCTCGTTCTCATCTCGAGAATAGAGCCATGTGGTGGAGATTATGTAACTCAAATTAAAGTGTTTCTAAAGTCCTAAAGATTTTTTTACCCTGATGCATTTTCATGCATTAAAATACACTTCACTACCTGTCCTCCCCTCCCCCATGCCTAAATACCTGGCTCTTGACACCGTTCCAGCGCTGTCTCAGCTGTAGCACCATTCTCCTATTTTCCTGGTCTCACAGTAATAGAGGACAGTGGGGTACCATAGGCTCCTTCTGCTGTCAGTCTAATTCCTGTGAGGAGTGAGTGGAGGAATGGTTAACCAGGGCTGTGTGTGGCTTTAGATGTACACAGGCTGGCTCAGGAGCATGTACACACAGGTGCCTCCTTAGCACCTGTTTGCTAAAGGGGCACCCGTAGGAGGGAAAAAGCTGACTGTACCTGTGGGGGACTGCCAGAAGAGGAGGTAAGGGACTTTTTTGTGCAATATAATTTAACAGAAAAGGTAAATCTGGCCTCCCTTTTTTTTTTTCCTTTTTTTTTTTTTCTTTAATTTTAAACAAAAACAAAAAAAAAATAACCGTTAGTATCACTTTAAATCATCAGTGGCCAAGGAGGAGTCTCACAGGAGTCTGAATAAGCAGCATGGGATAGAGTGGTGGTGTAAAAAGGTTTAGTCAAGAAGTAGATTCACAGGATCTGGAAGGGGCAGAGGGTGGTGTCATTGAAAGGCTCAGCCAAACAGGAAAAACTGTAAAAAGCACACACAGGACGTAAACATCTAGCGCATTACCCAAGATTTACTGAGAAAAATCAAAAAGAGAAGCCAATGTTATGCTCACAAAGGACAGAAGTGATATGCATGGCACTTCTGTCCTTTGTGAATATTACATTGGCTTCTCTTTTTTTTTTTTTTTTTTTTCTTCAAATAAATCTTAGGTAATGCGCTAGATGTTTGCACCCCCGTGTATTCATTTTACAGTTTGTGGTTGGATTCCCCTTTCTGAGGAGGCTGCACCGCTAAGGCACTGTCCCAGAGGATATATAAGTAAGATATATAAGTAAGATATATAAGTAATGGGTCGTGACCAGGGGCAGAATGGGCCACAGGACAAGTGCTCCCCAGGCCTCTCTAATGCCCCAATAAAACGTCCAGTGCCCTGACAACCTAGCTTAATAAAAACCTTTGGCCGCACTAATATAAATGTTAAGATAGCTGGGACCACAACTACAGCCGGCCTTAATATTTGCGTTATTGCAGTCAGTCGGTTCCATTAAGGTGGTGCGCATGGTCCACTTACAAAGTGGTCCCATGGTCCTCGCGCTCATTTCCCCTTCTGTTGTGGCAACACTGAGAGGAAGTGACATATAACTAAACTTTCTTCCAGCCAGCCACACAGGAGGGAAGAAAAGCACCACTGGACAACTGGGAATGACTCCGCTAGGTACTTTTCCTGAGTTGTGGCTGGGCGATGGATAGCACATGTTGAAAGGAGTAAAAGAAAACACAAAAGTGATGGGGAAGGCGGACTGAAGGAAACGATGAAAGGGGAGGGCATGAAAAGGGGGTCAAGGTCGGTATTAAAGGAGGGTGTGAAAGTGGTATAAGGAAAAAGCATGGAAGGGGGGCATGAAAGGGTGGGCTAAAGCAGGGCATGGAAGGGGGGAATTAAGCAGTGGGGGGGTGTTGTAGACTGAAAACCCTCACACAGATATTGCACAAACTACCGTATTTTTCGCTCTATAACACACGCCTGACCATAAGATGTACCTAGGTTTTAGAGGAGGAAAACAAGAAAAATACTGTTCTGAACCAATGGACTGCAGACATAGTACCAGAGACTGCGGCTGTAGTACCGGAGACGACCAGAGACTGCGGATGTAGTACCGGAGATGACACCAGAGACTGCGGACCTTTGGGGAGCAGAGCTGGTCCCTGAATTTGACCGGCCTATGTGATCGGAAGCGGAAGTTGTCCTCCCTCCCCGTAGTCTTCTGGGACACGTGACAGGTGCAGCTTCTCGAGCATGTGCAGTGGGCACACTAAAGATGGCGGTGTCAGGGAGAGAAGATGGCCGGTAAAACCAGCGGTGGTGAGGTACAGGTAGGACCGAGGAGCAGGTTCTGCTGCACAGAAGAGCCAAGCGGCCTGCCCAGTATTCTAACACGACGGCGGCGACGGGGGGAATACCGGGCCAGCTGCTCCATATTCGCTCCATAAGATGCACAGACATTTCCCCCCATTTTTTGGGGAGAAAAAGTGCATCTTATGGAGCAAAAATTATGGTATATTGTTTAACAATCCACTGAAGACCTTAATCTTGCCTGTGAGAGGTAGAGGCATTGCTCGGCTTAATGGACTATTAGTGTGAGGAAGAGGGGGCATTTCTTAGGGGGTATTGGTGGATTTTAAATTTTTTTTTTTTTTTTTTTTTTTTTTTTATATGCTTAAAATAATTATTTGAAGAGTCTAAAAAAAAAAAAAAAAAGTGTTTTATTATGTACATTGTAGAATACTGCACAAGTTGTTTTGTGGAATAAATTATAATGTTTTGGAAATTAAATGATTTTTGGATCGTGATTTAGTGACCAAGGACAAATATGGGTCCTGAGCTTCCACAGGTTGAGAACCACGGGTGTGGAGTAGCTTGCAGTCTGCCCAAGGCATGCACCAAATAACACTCAGAGAGGCAGAAATTTATTTTTTCTTATGAACTCCTGGCCACCCCTTCAGACCAAGCTGCACTTAGCGGCTGTATTGCCCTGTGCTACCAATATAATGGCCTTTACTTCAAAATACTCAGCCCTGGAGAGAGTATCCAACATAATGCTCACAATGGCAAGTGCTGAATGGTTGGTGCAACCACATTATGCTGCTGACCAGTGAGAAGCACGTCTTTCTTCTGGGACACCTTACCAGAAGTATAAGCCTCAGATGCACACTGCTTATTGGCCAGCATGGTCACTCGGCTGGACTGACCTGGGAACGCTTGCCATTGTGAGTATTGTGATGGATACTCGCTGTGTCTTGTGGTGTAGTGTGTATGGACAGCTACATCGGCAGCACAGGGCATCATGGCTGATGTGTGCAGCGGGGTGTGGTGGGGTGTCTAGGATATTTGGAGTCTAGTTTTATTCTTTTTTTTTTTTTTTTTTTTTTTTTTTTTTTCATGAAAAGCTGAAATTATTTTTAGAAGCAGAAGCACTATATATGTAAATTGGTGTGCCATTCTGAATGAGTGGCAATGCACATAAACTGCGCACATGTATAAGAACAAAACTGTCCCATGCTGTGCAGATCCTTCTATGTGTACATCAGGCCCTTAGCATTGTCTGGTTTGTGTCTGGACATTCGTGGCTTCTGGAATTGTTCTTGGCTAGATTGTATGAAGGAGTAGGGGTCTAGAGGTGACTGATATTTAGAGACAACACTTTTCTGATCCTCTCCTTTCAAACCCGTCACATGAACTTTTCCTTTTTAAATGATAAAACTTCATTGCTTTATGAAATATACATGTGTTAAAGTATGGGCTGAAAATGTACGAGTGTGTATTTAAGCACGAGTTGGAGGCTCTTAAATGAGGTGTGGCAATCACGGGTGATTTGTGGTTCAGTCTGTAATGTATCTTCTGAGCCATTTTATAAGGATTGTGCAGTCACATGATGATATAAAAGCTCTGAAGTGCTTTAGTACAGTGGATTTGTAATCTATCCTACACGGCTGAAGATTTACTACTGAGAATGGACCCGTTTATGGTTCACACTGCTAGAATGGTTCGACAGCCAGAATCTGCTTTCTGTGGCAGTAATGATCCGTTTTTTTTTTTTTCTTGTTGATCAAATTGTGAAACCTGCTGATTTCATGTAGTCACAAAAGCAAAGCGTTGTTATAGTGACCCGAGGCTTCTAACACAGTTTTCAATTAAAAGATTTAATCTGCTAAGATTAAATGGAGTGATACAGAAATCTCAATATACAGCATGTAGAGTTGCATAGGATCCATTTATACTATTTAAATTCTGTTTTTTTTTAAGTGTTTTTTTGATAGAGTGAGAAATGATTAATTAGCAAGTTATCCTGAGCAAGGAGACCATAGTGTCTTTGAAATATCTGTTCAAGCTACACTGTATGTGACCTCAGCTTTAAAACATCTCAAATCTTTACTAACTCCAACTTTTGGACCATAATTTCATGTTCTACCTATATTTAGGATATGGGGGTGTGGACCTGAGCCAGAGGATTATGCAGGCCATAGGTCGAAAATTGGCCGTTTTTAAAAAAAAAACAAACAAAACAATCGGTTGTTTAATCGGCCGATTTTCGTTCCATCTATGGCCGGCATTTTTACTTCTGTCCCTTGCAGAGAGCTCCGCTATTATATTCTTCTCCTCCTCTTCCCCCCTCCCGATTTGCCCATCATTGCCAGGAAAATCGGCCGCAAATTTTCCAATTTATGATAGCTTGCTTCACTGATAGTGACAGCTCTTTGGATCTCATCTTGAGAGTTGACAGCAACAGATTCCAAATACAAATAGCACACTTGAAATGAACTCTGGACCTTTTATCTGCTCGTTGTAATTGGAATAATGAGGGACTAACACACACCTGGCCATGAAACGGCTGAGAAACCAATTGTCCCATGACTTTTGGTCCCTTAACAAGTGGGAGGCACATATGCAAACTGTTGTAATTCCTACACCGGTCACCTGATTTGGATGTAAATACCCTCAAATTAAAGCTGACAGTCTGCAGTTAAAGCACATCTTGTTCTTTTTTTTTTATTTCAAATCCATTGTGGTGGTGTATAGAGCCAAAAATGTTAGAATTGTGTCTATGTTCCAATATTTATGGACTTGATACATTTTTCATTGGCATTTTCAACTTCACTGTACCTCTAAGACAGATCAGCTATTGGAATCACATCAGACATCTGACTCAGACAGCATTCGGTAGACCAAACAAGTGTTCAATTCTCTCTGAATTCAATCCAGGTTTCTATGCATCATATATTTTCTGAGGATTTTCTCGCAAGCAGATCTCTTGTTTGTGATTGTGCTGCCCACGGCATGTTGTTGGCTTAGGTTACCAAGTTGTTTCACTAATATTCCAGTTATGTGACTTAAATCTGTTTAATCTCCCCATATCGGCATGCTTGTTGCCAGGTTAAAGAAGGGATGGGTGGACTGCGGAGAAGCCAGCAATTATTGGGCTGTGTCGGTGGATAAGCTCCCATTGGCAGGGAATTTTACACAGGGTGGTGTGTTGATAATTCTGCTCAATCCAATTCAACTGATGCATGCAGATTCATTTTAGCGTCTTTATGGGGCTTTTAAATACTTTAGTGGCAACCACATATTAAGCTACCAAGCGGGATCAGTGGAGTGTGTTAAATTACATTCACTTATGGCTTTGTTCCTCCTGTCTCCCTTTTTAATGTCCCTCTGCAATTGCTTTCCAAACCTTGCTTGCTCCTGCATCGTCCCTCTACAATGCGTCTGCCTTTATAAAAGCTGCAAGGAAAAGCCCAGGGGCATGCAAAGACTGCAGAGCCTAGAGTAACTAGCTCAGACTTTCAAGTGTCAAATCTGGAAAAAACAGCGCAAAGGTAGATGGTTTGCATATTACATTTTAGGTGCTACTGTCCTCAAATGGAAATGAAAGAACAAGAATACAAATGTATACAGTACATACAGTCATAAACAATATGTCTAACCAAAACAGTACACAGCATCTAATGGCTTGTTAAGGCTTTGTGTATGAAAATGAGTTGGCTTTGTATTGTCCCTGAGGTGACCACATCACTGGCAGTGGAGCCCAGGGACCAGCATGACGCAGAGTGTTTCAGAATTCCACCTGATTTGCATACACAAGCACTGTGATTTTTTTTTTTTTTTTTTTTTTTTTTTTTTTTTCTTTCCCCCTCCATGTAGCAAACCACAGCAGATTAGGGGGGTATGGCCAAAAAATCCAAGCTGTTTAGAGGAGTAGTTGTAACAGGTCTGTAGGGGATCAAATCATTGTCTTGGAGCAAAGAGTGCCATCTTAGTCACACATTTGAACAGGGACATAATACTGAATGCTGGTACTACATAAACAAATGTGGCAAGGCACAAAGAAATATGTGGACAACACACTGGCAATATGTGGGAATAACTGGCAATTGTGACATTACATTGGTAACATGTTGTCAGTTGTGACAGCAGATGAGTAACAAACTGGCACTACATGGACAATCATTACAGAATAAGGGCAATTGTTATAATAGATGGGCAGCAAATGATAAATCAGTACAGTACACAGGTAATGACTACAGTAAGCATGTAACAAGTGTGCAATGATCACATTTGATCAGTATGAGGTCTACAAATGAGAAGGCCTTTCTGTAAGAGGGCAACAAATGAGCAGTCATTGCTTTTATAGAGTCTACAACGGGCAATTGGTATAGTATATGGTCCGCAAACAAGCATCCGTTATAGTACATGGGCAACTAATGGGAAATCAGTACAGTATACTGGCAACACTTAGGAAATTGTTACAATACATGGGCAATTGTTCCAGTACACAGGCAATGAGACATGAAATGGGCAGTATAATGCAGGGTAAACACAACGAGCTTAATTCTTAAAAAAACCCCAAAAAACTGGCCGATTCCACCCTGTGATCCGTGCTCAGTTTAATTTGCATTTCACTGGTAAATGTGAACAGGACCCTGGAGGTAATTGATCTTACTTTCTGTTGGGTGAGGTGATCGAAAATCTCCCCAACAGGGGGTCAGACAGTAATAAAAACCTGACCGTTTCAAACCTTTCCCCACTCTATCCAAATGCCAAAATATTCAACTGCATTTTTGGATGATTAAAAATCACATGGGTTAGAAAGAACAAAGTTATGGATTGTTTGGATGATAACTGACAACAGAGATACCCATTACCAAAGTGGATGTCTTTATAAGACTAGCCATTATCTCAAAAAAGGGAAAAGTATCACGTAAGACGTTCTGACCAATAAAAGAAATTAATGTCCTTTTTCACCAGCTGCCTTCCCCCACCGCAGCCACCGAGGCTGTGAAGTTCACAGGTGCCTTCCCCAGAATGACCACTAGAAACCTTAGTACATATAAATAATAGATGCCGGGTCTGTCCCACTGGATGCTTGTATGCAGGGCCAGCATGTGCGCTCTAAAGATATAGGCTTGCATTATTTATCTGGGAAGCAGCAGGAAAGCAGGTCAGAGAAGTCTGACAGTGTGAGGCAACATGGAAACAATTATTCTACCTTTGGGCAGATGGGATGTCACTGCGCTGTCCCTTGTCATGCTTGGACTTGCATTGGGTAGCTACCAACTCTCTAGACCTTTTGGAACTACGATTCTAAGCTGGCAAGGCCTGCAGAGTATCTAGAGCCTTATGTGCTAACCCATTGCAACTAGCTAAGACATGTCTTTCGGTAACCTAACTCCAGTAATGTGCATATTTTTACATCTTTGTTTTTCTGAATTCTAAGTACAATAGTTTCTGGACATGTCCAAGTCACAGCAGCGATCCTGTCACTTGATGCCAGCTTGCTAGCAACAAGATCGCAATGTAGAACACTCACCTGCTCCCACTCTTGCTGAAATGCTTCAGAATTTTGCTTGTCAGTGAAAAAAGCAGCAATGAATTGGCACTTTGCTGGTTCGACCAACAAGAGTGACGCTGTAGGAACAGGTGAGTGATCTGTCATTGGCAATTTGCCACCAGTAACAAGACTGCTAAGCAGCCTAGAGCAGAGGACAGAGCCATGCTGTGCAGTAACCCATAGCAAGTAATGGGAAAAAAGCTCATATTACCTTGACTGCACCAATAAACTAAAATCTGTTCAATCTTGGTTACTGCACTTCCTCTGGCCTTCTTAAAGTGACTGTTACCTGGAAAATAACTGAAAAAGGCCAACGTCTAAAATTATTATTATACAGGATTTATATAGCGCCAACAGTTTACGCAGCACTTTATAACATAAAAGAAGGCTTTTAATATTTATCCCCTTCACGCCTAAGGGTAAAACAAATCTTAACGCCTAAGCACAATTTTGCAAGGTTGACATGTGTTCGTAAAACCTTACATATCATTACAACTACTTTGTACATCCAGGTGAATTATACCTTGTTTTATTCAGGGCAAATTGGACTTTTAAGAGAGAGAGACTGATCACTGTGGTAGCCAATCAGAGGCTATCCGCAATCATGTGACCCAGAATCGGGAGTCCCAGACGTTAGAATGGGACCCAGGGCTCTCAGTGACACCCTGGTTTCTGTGCTGGGAGCACGCTGTGCGGCACGCCCCCAGCACAAAGACCAGTACGCAAACATGCGGCCCCACAAAAAAAAAGCCCAGTTCTGTGAGGCCACATATTTTGTGTGACATCGGCGTCAAGGGGTTAAGCTGGCCATAAACGCAAACATTTCTTTCTTTTTCTTAAGAAAACTATGCAATGTGAGAGGACAGCTAAACTGTTTTTCGGTTCCTATCCAATCAGACAGGCCCTTGTATTATGTAGTAGTTGGTAGAGTGAAAGAAGGGCTAGTCCACTCGAAACTGCACCTGAACATCACTTTTGGGTGGAATGAATAACGGCATAAAACTATAAGTCACTTACAAATGCCCTGGATGTGTTCTGGCCTGGATTGACCCTTTAACAACTAGTGAGTTCCATCGGTTCCCGTCAGTATCTGACTTCTCTTTAAATCCGCCTCAGGCTTTTATGGATCACAACATAGACCTTCAGGGCGGCTTCTGTCTGCTACATGATAAAAGTCTCTTAGCTGTGCAATTATCTCGTACTGGAAGGCTATATATGCCTTTCTTCTGCATTACATAAATAAAACAATCCAAATCCTCATTTAAAATGCTTCCATCCCCTCCCTAGCAGGATGGCAGCTATTGATGAGCCGAATGGATAAATCTGCATTTTATTAACCTTCAAGTTTTTATTGATCAGGCCACCGAAATGAGTTAACTGTGATTGCCTGGCTAGTTTTCCGTGAGCTGGGCTGAATAGCCTTCCATGAAACGCATGGATTTGTAGTCAGAGTAATAATTAAGATGGACTGTTCAGATTTTTATACATCACTGGGAATAAAAAAGCACATTATAGCCTAGCATTGGACATAATAAAGAAAACCTATACAAAGAGGAATACAGGGGTCTGCTATTGCTGGTCTCCTGAAAATGCTTCTTTCCTGGGCTTCGAAATTGTGAATCACTGACCATCACTGAAATACACACATGTGTATGCAGTGTGTGAATTCTTGGTCTGCATAGTCTTCTGGGTCAGTGATGTAAAATGAACAATACAGCCAGGCAAGTATTATTTTCAAAAGGAGGCTTGAATAAGTGCAGCTTTTGTATTCCTTCCATATATGTGTAGCACTGCCCCTGGGGACAAGCTGGAATATATTATGGGTCCTGCGCTCAATAGATCCAACCCTAAGCAAACCCAATCCCTCTGGCACAACTGGTAATGAATAGCAAATACCCCGCCAAGAAATTTGCTGACACAGGGTTAAATGAAACAAGAACAATTTTATGGAGAATGAAATGCAGTGTAGAGGGGTGGGGTTCCCCTTTCAACTTCAAAACTTACTTTTCTTCTTTTATGCAATGCAGTAAATTTGGTCTGCCACTAGAGGGCTTCACAGCCAAGAGTCTCCGGATGGCAGAGTTGCACTTTAAGCAAAATACAACTGATATCAAACAAATAAACTTACTTATACTCTATCAATGAAATGTATTACCCACACCGGTGTATGATTCTGCTTCTGAGGGGCGTTAGCCAAAAATCACCTCAGAGTCAGAACAGAATGCAATAAAGAGGTACCTCTAATAAGGCTACTAAGCCAGATTCCCCCACTTCAGTCCTTGTAACGGTGGAGCTCTAGTTGGTGCACGTTTAGTCCTTACAATTATTATTATTATTATACAGTATTTATAAAGCGCCAATAGTTCACTCAGCGCTGTACATTACAAAGGGGGACAGAACATGTGACAGAACAATACCAATACAATGCAAAACATGAGGGGATCGGGGGCCCTGCTCTTTCGAGCTTACAATCTAGAAGGGACGGGATAGTGGTACAGGAGGAGATAGCTGTGGGGGATGGAGTGGTAGGAAGAGTGGAGGAGGTTAGCAGGGGGTGAGGTAGGCTTCCCTGAAGAGATGGGTTTTCAGGGTGCGCCTAAAGGAGAGGAGAGTAGGTGATAATCTGATGGGTTGGGGAAGGGAGTTCCAGAGGATGGGTGATACCCTGGAGAAGTCCTGGAGGCGGGCATGGGAGGAGGAGACCAGGGAACTAGAGAGAAAGGAGGTCTTGTGAGGAGCGGAGTGTGCGTGCTGGGCGGTACTTGGATATTAGGTCAGTGATGTAGTTCGGGGCAGTATGGTGGACAGCTTTGTACGTCAGTGTTAGGATTTTAAATTTGATCCGTTGCGCAATCGGAAGCCAGTGGAGGGATTGGCAGAGGGGGGTGGCGGAAATGGAGCGGTTGGAAAGGTGAATGAGTCTGGCAGCCGTATTCAGGATCGACTGAAGCAGGGATAGCCAGCGGCGAGGCAGGCCAGTGAGGAGGGAGTTGCAGTAGTCGAGTCGTGATATGATGAGGGAGTGGATGAGCTGCTTAGTGGTTTCTGGGGTTAGGAACGTGCGGATTTTGGCGATGTTGCGGAGGTGGAGTCTGCACGAGTTTGTTAAAGATTGGACTTGGGGCTGGAAGGATAGGTTGGAGTCCAGAATGACACCAAGTACTCTGGCCTGCAGAGCGGGTTTGATATTGGCATTGTTGGATGTGATGTAGAAGTCAATGGGGGGTGGGGTTCGGGCTGGGGGGAAGACAAGGAGCTCGGTTTTGGAGAGATTCAGTTTAAGGAAGTGGAGCGACATCCAATCTGATATGTCGCTCAGTAGGTGTGTGATTTGGGCAGAGACCGAGGGGGTGAGGTGGGGGGTTGAGAGATAGATTTGTGTGTCGTCGGCATAGAGGTGGTAGTTGAAGCCATGAGAGTGTATGAGTTGGCCAAGGGAGGAGGTGTAGATGGAGAAGAGAAGGGGCCCAAGGACAGAGCCTTGAGGGACCCCAACAGAGAGGGGGAGTGAGGGGGAGGTGGTAGCATTATAGGTAACGCTGAAAGAGCGTTGTGACAGGTAGGATGAGAGCCAGGAGAGAGCAGAATCTCTGAGGCCGAGGGAGTGTAGTATTTTGAGGAGGAGGGGGTGGTCAACTGTGTCGAAGGCCGCAGAGAGGTCAAGGAGTAGGAGCACTGAATAGTGGCCATTAGCTTTGGCGGTTAGAAGGTCGTTGGAGAGTTTGAGTAAGGCGGTTTCGGTGGAGTGTAGGGGGCGGAAGCCAGACTGTAGGGGATCGAGGAGGTTGTTGTTGTTGAGGTGAGAGCATAGGCGGGTGTAGACGAGGCGCTCGAGGAGTTTAGATGTAAGTGGGAGCAGGGAGATGGGTCTGAGGTTGTTCGGGTCATTGGGGTCCAGGGAGGGCTTTTTAAGTATGGGGGTGATGTGTGCATGCTTCAGTGGGGAGGGGAAAGTGCCGGAGGAGAGGGAGAGATTAAAGATGTGGGTGAGGGAGTGTAGGATGGAGGGGGAGGGAGGTCGTAGGAATTGTGAGGGGATAGGGTCGAGGGGGCAGGTGGTGAGGCGGGCATCAGAGAGGATCTTGGAGACTTCCTCGATGGTAGTAAGGTCAAAGGTGTGGAGTGTTGGGGGAGCTTTAGTATGAGGAATGTAGGGTGGGGTGGGAGTGGAGGTCAGAGCAGTGGTGGGGCCGTGGGAGAGGGGTGATGAGGGGGTAGCTGAGTGAGGGGGAACGGGGTTGGAGGGAGTTTGAGCAGTGACGAAGTCCCTGCGGGTAATGTCGAGGGGGAGGGGGGATGAGGGGGTAGCTGTGTGAGAGGGGGTGTGAGTTGCGGCAATGTCCTTGCGAATTGTGTCAATCTTATTTTTGAAGTGATTGGCAATCTCAAGGGCGGTGAGTGAGGTGCTGGGTGGAGGTGGGGGTGGAGAGAGTAGAGAGTTGAAGGTGGAGAAGAGTCGGCGAGGATTGGAGGAGAGGGCCTTGATGAGGGTCAGGAAGTAGGCTTGTTTGGCTGCATGGAGGGAGGAGGTGTAGGTGCGGAAGGCAGATTTGTAGCAGGTGAAAGCTTGTTGGGATTTTGTTTTGCGCCATAGTCGCTCCAGGGCACGACTGCGTCGTTTGAGGGTTTTGGTGTGATCAGTCTGCCAGGGCTGGAGCGGTTGGAGTCTGATGTTGCGTGTGGTTAAAGGCGCTAGTGAGTCAAGGGCTGCTGACAGCGCGTTGTTGTAGGCAGTCATAGCCAAGTCTGGGCAGGACAGGGGGAGGATGCGGTCGTGGAGTTGATCAGCTGCAGAGTGGAGGGGGGCAGGGTTAAGGTTGCGGAGGTTACGGCTGGTAGTAGTGTGACATTTGGAGGGGTAGGCATTGGAGGACGAGGAGATAGAGAAGGTGATCAGGTTGTGGTCAGAGAGAGGGAAGGGGGTGTTAGTGAGGTTGTGGGGAGCGCAGTGGTTGGAGAAGACAAGATCAAGGATATTACCGTCAGAGTGGATGGTGGATTGTATGCACTGTGCAAGTGCAAAGGAGGAGGTTAAGTGGAGGAGACGGGCTGTGTCTATGTTGTCAAGGTTGACAGGGATGTTGAAATCCCCAAGAATGATGGTGGGTAGCTCAGAGGAGAGGAAGAAGGGTAGCCAGGAGGAAAAGTCATCCAGGAAGCGGGGTATGGATCCAGGAGGCCGGTATATCACGGCAATCTTCAGGGGGGTTGGGGAGAATAGTCGGACGCAGTGGGCCTCGAAGGAGGAGAAGGATAGGGAGGGGGGGTTTGGGAGGACTCGGAAGGTGCTCTGCGGTGACAGACCAACCCCACCACCTTTACGACAATGAAGTAAATAGCAGCTGAAGGCTTCTTTGGAGTTTCAGCTGGTGTGGGTTACATCAGATTTCACTAGGTTTCTGGGCTGAGAGGATCCAACCTCAGTGTCTAAACGCAACACAAAGCACTCCAAGACCAGGGGCAGTCGCAGGATGCAATCTCCCAGTATGTGTCAGTCCCCGGGGCAGACAGTCTCAATTACACTGGTGGTGAGGGACAAAGCAGGCAGAGGGATCTGTGGCTTGCACAGGGCCCCGGATGGGTGAGATCCCAGCAGTGGGGTGCAGATGTCCCAGTCTATATGCAAAGTGTAAATGGTGTGTCTTACTCTCTCCAGTGGGACAGCTCACCAGACTCTGAACACATAGCAGGGTCCCTCTATCCGCGCTGAGTGCTGTAGTGCCTCCTCCTCTCCTTGGACGGGCTCCACGTGTCCCTGTCTTTTCTCCAGCTTCGTGTGTCTCTGTTCTCCCCTTCACTTCCTGCTTCCTCCCCTCCCCAGCGTTCTTTGCTGTGTAGTGGATGAGTCATGAACTTGGCAGAATGCCCAGGTTTTACAAATAGGGGAGAGAGAGGAAGGACTGACTGCTGAACGTGTGATAAATCCTCTTGTACAAGGAGCCTGCTACATATGTCTTCTTTAAACCAGACCTGCCATAAATATGGATTCTGGGGAAATATGGATCCTGACATTGCTGACCACCTTATCTAATGCTAATTGCTTGGATGTTATGCTCACTCTCTAAAATCAGTAGTCAATGCATGCCTGTAACAAAATTTTGACTTGCCAGGCCCTAAGGACAGATTGGCCTTTGTGCATATGTAGTACAAGAGCTAAAGTGACACTTGTCAATATCCTTATTCTTCCAAAATGAATCTATACACATCCACTACTTAATTGTTCTGTAATCTATTCATGAAACTGTTTCCTACTGTGTTTTTGTTGCTTCCTTGTAACATCCTCCATGAGTCCCCCAAACCTCTACTTTTCCCCCTCCTTTCCTTTGTTTGGAATGAGCAGTGCTTGCTAGTTGTGGCCAAGCCACTGCTCTACAGTATACACAGTACAAATTCCATAGTTCATCTCAGGAGCAATCAAGAGAGGTTTGCTACGTTTCTACATACAGTGGACCCATGGACACAGCCATCCTCCTAACAGGAAGTCAGATCACAGCAGAAAAATGCTGAGGATGCTGAGAGCAATAGAAGGGATTTTTTTTTTTTTTTTTTACGGTACAACTAAAACTTTAGATGGATTAGAACACCTGGTTGTTTTTGCAGACTGCACCCTGTTAGGGCTCATTCACACTTGACTTTATTTCTAACTCTTGCCAACGCCCCTATAGCTTTAGACAGGCGTTTGGGAATAATTTTTAACGCTCCCCAAACGCCCAATGCGCGGTTTTGAGGTGGTTAATAGGTGTTTGCCAAGCGTTAAAATCGTACCACAAACGCCTATAATGAAGTTAAATGTTAACGCTCCTCAAACGCCTGCCAGGCATTTGCAGATTGACACCATTGACTTGAATGGGAGGCTTCAACTCCTCCTGACTTGACACAAGGCGTCAGTTTTGCCACGATGCTAAGGCTTCAGTGTGAACAGCACTGTGTGCTGCCATGTGCAGAATTTTCATAGGCATTTGAGAAGTGTTAAAAATGAGTCCTCATGCACACTGGACGTTTTTACAGCTGCTGTTTTTGGCTTTTTACTCTACTTTCTTCTTCCTCCTTCCTCCCTCCCCCCCCCCTCCTCCCTCTTCCTCCCTCCTCCTCCCCCCCCCCCCCCCCTCTTCCTTCTTTTTTTTGTTTTTTGTTTTTTTTCTCTACAGCCAGTAATCTCCCCAGCATGTTATCCTATGTGTCCATGCACACATAGACTATAATCAACAATTTTTGGCAGGGGTGTTTTTTGGATGGAAAAAAAACTCAGAGCGTTTTTACAGCTAAACTCCTCTAGAAACCCACTAGTTCTAACGTGGTAAACTGTGGTAAATCACGGCAGTCCAGCATTTTTGGAACTTTTTTGACAAAAAAAAAACTTTTTTTTTTGGTTAAAAAAACCCCAAAAAACTAGAAAGCGCAAACGTGAAAATACTCTGCTATACACTAATACAAAAACGCTAAAAATTCTGAAAAAACTCACGTTTTAATGTGACTTTACACAGCTAACATTACCAGCGTTATTAAAATGCCCAGTGTGCATGGAACCTGAAAGTGAAAACCAAAGAAAATTTGGGGTTTTCCCCAGAAAAGTGATAGAAGGGACATTTTTTCAGTGGGGACACCAGTTCTAGTGACCTGGGGGGACCCCAAGGAATTTCCTGAATTTGCAGAGATTTTCCCTCACTTCCTATTTTGGCTGTGGGACAAGGTAAATCTCCCCAGTGGGACACAGATGGCAAAAAATACATTGACAGGGGTTATAACCCTCCCTTACTCTTTCCAAATTGAAAAAAAAAGTTTTGCCTATAGTTCTACTTTACGTTGAGAATACATACAGTATGTGAATAGAATTTTTTTAAACCAAGGTTTATTGTCACTTGAAAAGGGAGGAGATGACGCTAGTCTGATAAATTTCATTTTCCTCCCACCTGAATGGCATGCATTCTTTTTTTTTTTTGGGGGATCTGTTAGAGAATGTTTCTGATGACAAGAATTCAATGTGAACTAATTTACTTGGCTCTAAACACTTCTGTAATTTTTCAATTTAAAGCTGAACTCCAGGAAAGCTTGCTGTCTGTTTTAGATGGGAAGATACACCCCTCTGTCTTTCCTGCGGACCTCTGTCACCAGTGAGGGCAAATCCAAATTTTGAATTGTCATCAGAACAACAATAGAGGGGAACTCTTTTAATGGGGACACTTGTCCCAGTGACAACCTTTTTAAGAGTGCATTTCCATCATTTGGAGAGATTTCCTTTAATTTTCTGTTGTGTCCACAGGACAGGTAGTGGAGGGAAATATCCCTAATGGAACATGGGATGGTAACAAAACTGACAGGGTCTTTGAAAATGTTTTGGTTTATTTTACATACATATATGGGAATGCATTTACATACCAAAGGATTTGTAATTCTGTTTAGCCAGTGTTGTTATCCAGGCACCTCTGACTCGCATTATAGCCAAGTCCAATGCAGAAGGATGGTAAAGAACACTTCCCCCCCCCCCCCCCCCCCCAACCTGCTGATAGGACAGTGAAAGAGCAGCCACGTATTGCTGAAGCTACTCTGCTCTCTTTTCAGTTCAGCATTTTATTTGTCAGCACACTTGATTGGCTCAGGTGGATGTTGCATCAACATCAGGATACATTTAGGTATTTCAGCTAGCTGTATTCACCAAAACATTAACCCCCTGGTTACACCAAGTCTGACTTTGAAATCGTGCGACTTACAGTGAAGTCGCACAATTTCAAAGTGGGGTGAGATGCTGATTTCAGGTGCGATTTGCAAGACATCTGACACCGATGTCTATGCAAATCACACCAAAAGTAGTACATGTACTACTTTAAAAATCGATGCGGCTCCAACCAAGTCGGAACCGCACTGATTTGACTGCTTTAATTGCAGACAATAGTATCACAATCGCGGCGTCAGACCCCAGACCTTCTCACCAAACTCGTGACCGAGGGGCTAGCCGATCTACAACCGCGATGTGACGTGCGTAACAATGCCACACCCAGCTGCACCCTGCACAACAATTTTCCAGCTAATGGATACCGATCGATGTGCCAGCAGCCTGAATCGATTGTTACTGGGTCAGGTTAATTACGCAATTAACCCTTCACACTGCCACCACCTCCTTTTTGATCAGAGAAAGAGGAAACTCTGCGTTCAGCTATAACACTATAATGGTTGATATAATCGTCTGTATAAAACGGTCCACAGGCCAGTTATACAGAGGTTCAAACAAACACAGTAGCGTTCTCTTTAAAGGCAGGGATTTGTAAATTGCAATTAAGAGCTATAGAAACAGTTTAACACTTTCAGAAAGAAAGATTTATTACTAAGAGGTCAAATGGGTGCAATAAAAAATATTTACAGAAAAAGATGTAACTAAGAGATAGATAGAGATATATATATATATATATATATATATATATATATATATGTATGTATGTATGTATACATACAGAGACTAACAGCACAGCAAAGAGATATCAGGGAGAAGTTAAAGGTTAAGATACTTGCCATTAAGCCTTGGATGTAAGCAGACCAAGTTTCTGAGCATCAGGGCTTTGATCTCCCTATGTTATGATGGAAAAAATGGGAGATGTCTTCAGCTTTCTTCTTAGGCCTGACAGCCTGTTTTGAAGTCCCCAGCAGGGGGTGTCTCTTAAGTCAAGGCCCAATAACCCGTTTAGGGCGTGTAGTTATGGGCGGATGCCTCAACTAGAGCAAAAACTGTTCATAACTCATATTTTGGCCCATAACTGTCCATCTGCGGGTAGATTATTATGCAGACAAGTCTAAGGATTAATTCGATATGAATTATGAAATTATATACGGCACAATTCACGAGATCTATGTTTCTGCTTCCTTGAGTGTCCAAGACAAGGCGAGTGACCCATCAAACTGTTAGCCTGCTCATTGGCCATCTGACGAGGTGTCCGGTTTTTATGTACGTCTCTCATATTCTAAGATATGAGACATAGGGGAAAAATGGATTTACCAGAAGTTATCTGATTCTGTCACCTACACAGAGTTAGGTTTTATGAGGCTAGAATCTCTTATCTCTTAGCAGGTGTGAAATGGTACAGCTTTCTTGGGACAGTGAGGCACCTCGTGGCCCCCTGCTGGGATCTGGCCTGTGACACTTCTAACACACACATATACTGCCATATGTCACTGTGCCTCTCACAGAGGGAGGGGGGAGAGGGGGGAAGAATAAGGGAGAAATATATGTGTCAGGACAGTTAACCCCTTTGCCAAGATGGAGGTTGAAACCAAAATGGTTGAACCGCGTCCATCTCTGGGTATATGCTGTTACAAATGGGGTGCGACTTGGCATATGATTTGCAAATAGCATGCCAAGTCGCAACCGATGTAACTGTGTTCATGTTCACTGGTGTTTTGATTTTATAGCTAGATTTCATCTTTAATAGCATCCCAAAGCCCCACCAGTAGCCCATACTCTTCTCCCCTTCTCTGTCCTAATACCCCATTTTATTATTATTATACAGTATTTATATAGTGCCAAAGGGTATGCTCAGCGCTGTACAGTAGCAAGGGGGACAGAACATGAGACAAGACAGTAACAATACAATACACGAGGGGTTCGAGGGCCCTGCTCTTACGAGCTTACAATCTAGGATGGGTTGGTAAGTGACCTAATCTACTTTATTTGACAGCACTGGCGCTTGGCATTTGGACGTTCAGACACCCAGCATTATCACATGGGGCATGGGGGAAATCCTGACCCCCCCCCCCCCCTCTGATTTTTCTACTTGAATCTTACATAGGGGTCATTCTTCTATTCTGCAGTCCAAATGGAATGGAAGGAGAGCAAAGGGAAGGTCACTATCTGCAGCATGTCAACAAGCATTGCCGCAGGTTAATGTGCATTTCATTGCATGCTGCTGTGTGATTTAATTCCTACAGTGCAGTTTTCGGTGCGCATCAACACTCGCTATGATGCAGAATGACTCACGCTTCAGCACGTGTTACTACAGCCATTTAAATGAATTTTGATGCAGTTTCATTGACTTCAAAGGAATGCTCAACAGGCAAAACAATCAGTTGTCATTGGCCTGCAGCAAGAGAACCTGGAGACATATTTTGGTATAGATCGTTCCCAAAAATGTAATTTCTTGTGTGATTGTCTATCTCACTGTTTCCCCTGGCTCCTACCGAAGCTTGTCCTGTCTTAAAGGGATGCAGACTGTGGGTATAGGATTATACCTTTTTTTTTTTTTCTTCTATGGTTGAACTGGATGAACTTTTTTGTCTTTTTTCAGCCAGACTAACTATGTAACCCTGCACCTTCCTTTATTCAAATGCTGAGATTTCATTGGGTGGTTATAATGAAGGCTGGCCCTCGTATTTTGGAAATTTGACATAGTGAAACAAATGGCCACTTCTTCAGAACAGAGACTGAAATGAATCTGCAGCAGCAGTGCGTTTAAAATCTTTGGTATATAGATCATCTAAGGGGATTTTTTTGTAAAGAAAATTGGAGTTACACTTTAAGGTGAACCCTACATAGCCAAATCCCAGGTTACAACAAAAGGTCAAAGTAACTATACTGTTTCCATGGCAGAACTTCTAATCTAAAAAGCAAAATAAAAAGATTTCACTGCATGTCAGTACTTTGTGTTCTCGTATCATAAAAATAATGATCTTCTATATGGTTTTGCCAATACAAAGCACAATGTAGCCACCAGATCAATAGCTTTAACCAAGTGGTTGGTTCTTACAATGCAGACAAATTAAATCTTGGCATCTTGTGTTTGCAGCCCTGTGAGCAGCTGAACAAGGTGCCTTGATACGGAATTCTCATGGGGGATTTACGCTGGCTTTGGGTTAGGAGCTGCACAATGGCCTTCTGGGATATAAGGGTTCATATACACAAGATATGGGTGGGGTGAGTGCCCTGCCACCTGTGACGAACGCTGTGCCCGACCCCTGCCCTTATCACTAATTTGTGATAAAGGACTGGCCAATCTCCCACCACGCTAATCACGTAACAATGCCACTCTCAGGTACACCCTACACAAAGATTTTCCAGCTCGCTGGAGCACCATCTAGGTGCCAGAAGTCTAAGCCCAGGTTCACACTGACGCAGTGTGGAATTTGCATCGGTTTCTGTGCGATTTCCACACCGCATCATAATTGCACCCCGTTCATACGAACCGCTGCGGGTGTGTATTTTAAGTTAACGACACCCCGAAATCAGTTAGCAAAACGCGATGATTCTGGTGTGGACAAAAAAGGACCTGCACTTTTTCGGTTCGGATGCGGTGCATGGCTCAAATTGCATCACACAGAAATCGTATGTGATTTGCACAGGAACGTGGTACGGTTCCTGTGTGAATCACATACGATGTGCCGCACCACATCAGTGTGAACTCGGGCTGAGAGTGATTGTCACTGGGTTGTTAATTAAGCAATTAACTCTTTAATTCACCACCATCACCTTTTGATTGAGATGGGGAAACTCCCAATCTTAGCAAGAACAAATATGGAGAATAAATGTCTGTACACACACTGTCACTGCAGACAGGTGTATTCAGAGATTTGTCATACACAGTAGCACTCTTCGAGACAGGGATTCTTTTGTTTTCATTAGTGTTATAAAGAAATAGACACAATAAAGCGACAGAGAATTAAAAAGGAGTTGAAAATGAAGAATACTTGCAAAGTCCTTGGTTTTAGCTCAGTCCAGTTGATCAAGCAAAAACAGTACAGTGTCTCTCAAATCTGGTTAGAAGACCATCTGACCAATCATCCTGTTTGAGAGGTGGTGGCTGGGAGGCTACCACGTTTATGACTGTACCGTAGCCCTCCCTTGCACACAGTTTTATACTAATAACATCTTCCACTATGTACAGGTTGCATTCTGGAAACTGGAAGATTATTGTCCAACATTATATTTCGTGTCCAAGCATACCAAACGCAAAGTATTTCGGATGGGTCTGTCACCCAGGAGGTGGGGAGACTACTATCTCTTCTTTTGTATATACATTATATTAATGTGTCTTGGTCCTGTTGGATTTTATCAATTGTGTGTGGATTTTGTGAATTGGGCAGAGGTCTCTGAGAGGTTGCCCAATGTCCAGCGCTGGAACAAGGTCATCCAGGGCGGAGATGTCAAGTGGCGCCAGGCCCCCCACCAGGTGGAGCAGCAGGTGGGGTGTAGTAAATAACGATGGGTGCAGCACGTCTCACTCAAGCATATACTATAAGTATTGGGACGCCTGCCTTTTACACGCACATGAATTTTAATGGCATCCCAGTCTTAGTTCATAGGGTTCAATATTGAGTTGGCCCCGCCCTTTCCAGCTATAACAGCTTCAACTATTCTGGGAAGCCTTTCCACAAGGTTTAGGAGTGTATCTATGAGACTGTTTGACCATTCTTCCAGAAGTGCATTTGTGATGTCGGATGAGAAGGCCTGGCTCGCAGTGTCCGCTCTAATTCATCCCAAAGGTGTTCTGTTGGGTTGAGGTCAGGACTTTGTGCAGGACAGTCAAGTTCCTACACCCCAAACTCGCTTAACCATGTCTTTATGGACCTTGCTTTGTGCACTGGTGTGCAGTCATGTTTGGAACAGGAAGAGGGGCCATCCCCAAACTGTTCCCACAAAGTTAGGAGCATGAAATTGTCCAAAATGTCTTGGTATATTGATGCCTTAAGAGTTCCCTTCACTAAAATTAAGGGGCCAAGCCCAACCCCTGAAAAACAACCCCACCCCATAATCCCCCCTCCACCAAACTTTACACTTGGTACAATGCAGCCAGGCAAGTACCGTTCTTTTGGCAACCCCCAAACCCAGACACATCCATTGGATTGCCAGGTAGAAGCGTGATTCTTCACTCCAGAGAACATGTCTCCACTGCTCTAGCTTCCAGTGGCGGCGTGGTTTACACCACTGCATCCGCCGATTCGCATTGCACTTGATGATGTAAGGCTTGAATGCAGCTGCTCGGCCATAGAACCCCATTCCATGAAGCTCTCTACGCACTGTTGTTGTGCTAATCTGAAGGCCACTAACAGTTGACCGTGGAATATTTAGTAGTAAGGAAATTTTGCGGATGGAATTATTGCACAGGTGGCAACCTATCACGGTGCCACGCTTGAATTCACTGAGCTCCTGAGAGCTACCTGTTCTTTCACAAATGTTTGTAGAAGCAGTCTGCACGTGTGGCCATGGCGGTGATTCAATCACCTGAATCCAATGATTTGGAGTGGTGTCTTAATACTTTTGGCAATGTATTGTATGTAACATATGAGTTTAATAGTAGCCCCATATTTTATTTGCAGGATAGAATGTGTACTAACAGTGATGTAGAAAGAAATGCCCCTGTATTGATGGTGTAACTGAAAGACACTGGGGTTTTGTGGGGTGCATTTATCTAGGGAGTCCTGTGTGGCTCTGAGAAAGTAAGGCTTTGTTCCCAGGTGCAGCCAAAGGGTTAGTAAAACCAGGTGTTTGAGCCATGTCTTTACTGCCCCAGACCGCCCACCTGAACGCTAACATACTGTCTGCTCATGACTGTGTACATGCCAAAGTTCTCCCTCTTACCTCAGGGACCCCAGAGTCTCTCCCTCCTCCTTAAATTGGGGTCCCCAGATTCTCCCCTCCTTAAATCGAGGTCCCCAGAGTCACCCCCTCAGGTCAGGGTCCCCAGAGAACCTACTTACATCATGGTCTTCATGATGCAGCTACAGGACATACACAAGGAAGCTAGGCCACTGGGACCGGCAGGTTTGGAGGAAGTTTCGTTTTTGCTCCTGCTCTAAGGGCCAGGTCCTGGGAGTGGGGAAATCACCTGATTGGTTGCTGTGACATGGTTCTAGCAACCAACCACAAGCACTGACAGGGTGGGCAGCGGCGGAGAGGGTGGATGCTGTCAGACAGCATATTTTCACTGACAAACGTGCTGTTGCTGAGGATTGTGGCCGTAGCTACAGGGACACTGAATGGGCATTTTGGATGCCCCTAATCTATGTTGGTAGTAGCAGAGGCAGAGCGAGTCCACTGTGACAGCAGTGATTTGGTGGAGCTGTGCAGGGTGCAGCTTGCAATCTGGCATCCCCTCCAGCCTTATAAGACTGCGCCCAGGGCAAGTGTCCCTTCAGCCCCTGACTTGTCCTGGCCCTGCCCATGCCTGACTGCTATCTGGGTAGGCATTTTATGGAATGCTATGTGTTGCTAGTGCTTTAATTGACTGAAGGATTTTCATAGTTTTACGATAGGTCACTTTCAATCCCCTCTGGAAAGTGATAAACTGTAGGAGCTGATTGCTAGCAAGCCCTGCCAGATCTCTGGCCTAAGTGGAGATAACCAGTCCTTTTGAAGACCCAGACCCTTGTTGCCTCAAGGTGCCTCCAAAACTTTAGCTATGTTCTGGAGGGGGGGGGGGGGGGGGGAGAATCAGAGCTGCTGGATCTCTGGTTATAAAACAGAAAAGAAAATGACAAATACATGTAATGGCTGAATTCTGTCAAGACATGGCTGCTGCACACACAGCAATTCGTGTGCCCAGTACGCACGACCATTATACCCCACTGCTTCATTCATGTAGTTATGGGCACTTCTCATGTCTGGGTGAGAAGCCTGATATCTTAACTGTTTCATTGTTCTGTAATATTCGTGTTTGGTCAAGAGATCCTTCTTTACTATCTGTAAGTGTTTGTACTTGGGTATATCATTGAAGGCGAGAAGCCAGAATAGTTCTTGAGCATGGGCCATGTGATGACTTTGTCCTCTACAGCCCAGGTTCCAGATTGCCAAAGCTTACCTAGCACTGTGACCACTGACTCTTGTATACCACCTGTCAAAGCTTCTTTCTCTAAGTGCTACCGCTGCCCAGCTTTCAAAAGTCTTGTGAGTCTAGGGGCGAGCACATCATTGAATGGGATGCAGCAGGGGTGGTCTAGCATGATGTTTGGAATTTATGGCAGGTGTCCATAGTCCCGATTTTATGTTTCTGTTTAAGGGATCAGATCACTCAGAAGTGACTTCTGTTACTAGTGTGGGTAGGTTGGGATTTGTAAATGATTCATACAGAGGAAAAAATGTCATTCCTGTAGGACTGGGGTCCTGGGTTTGATTAGCATGGTGTTTTTCATATTCTCCTCCCATGTTAGCTGGGGTGCTTTTGCAGGTGTTCCACCTTTCTTTAATGCTGAAACATGCCAAGTCTATATTGAGAGAATATGGGGGCTGCCATTGCTGACCTTCTGAAATGCTAGTTGCCTGGTCTTTATGCTTTTATCTTCATGTGCTTGGAATACACATGAAGATAAAGAATTCAGACTTTATTTGCTTCATAATTGGACAGTGCAATAAAAAGTATTGGAGCCAGAGACAGTCAGGCACCTAATATTTTCAGCAGGATTGCAGCATTAGCAGCTGCCATACTTACTTTTTATATTTCTAGAGACCTGTAGAAAATTAATATACTAGCTCGCCAGTGGCTTGTGTCTACTACCTTCACTTAATTCAGTTGCTGCATCCACTTTCAGACTCCTAAAGAAGAACTTTGGGAATGCTAAAAAAAAGCAAACACATATACTCACCTCAATGCTGTGGCTGTCACTCACTGACCCTAAGGGCTGGTTCACACAGGAATGGACTTAAATGCAATAGGCAGTCAGAACATCAGGGCTGATTTAAATTTTAAAAATATTTACCATAGTTTGTAGACTTTTTACACAGTTTAAATAATAGGCACTTATTTGAGCACTTTTTATTAAAAAAAAAAAAAAAAAAGGAACAGAATAATATATGAAAGATTATTTTTTTCAAAATGTTCAGTCATAGAAAAAAATTAAAAACTCAGTGGTGAATACCGGTAAATATCACCAAAGAAAACCTCTAACTGTCTCAAAAAATGTTATCCAGTTAATTTGGGTTCAGTTTTGCATGACCAAGTAATTGTTAGTCAAAGTATCACAGCATTGAAAAATGGTTCCCGAGTGATTTTAAAGTGGACTTATGCTGATTCAGTGCCCTTAATACTTTGAGGGAAACACCTGGAGCAAACATGCATTTCAGGAATCCCCATATTCTAATACTCGTGGTTTCAGGTAAATGACTCAGAAGCTATTGAGGCCAGAGACTGCAGGCAGACATTCCCTAGAGAGAGATCAACAATGGCAGTCCCCTGTTCTTAGTACAGGTTTTAACTGTTATCTGAGTAAACTGGCCCATGGCCAGTATTTCTTCTCATCTGTTTCCAGTGACAAACCTGTGCGGATAAAGGAGATTGCAGACCGGTCTTGTAAAAATTTACAGCCACTAAACAAGATGTGGAGTTGTTGCCTTGTGCGCCAAATAACACAAAACTAACCTAAGTGACTATTCCATGGGGACTGGAATTAATGGAAAACCCGTCTGACTATGCTTTTTCATAAGACTTTTTTTTTTTTTCAGTTTACAGAGGAGAAGCTTGGCCAAGCTGAGAAGACTGAGCTGGATGCCCACTTTGAGAACCTATTGACAAGAGCTGACAGTACAAAGAACTGGACCGAGAAGATCCTACGCCAGACAGAGGTTCTCTTGCAGCCCAATCCTAGTAAGTAGACAAGCAGAAACCAAAAATCCTAACAGTCGGTGTCCAGCAAGCAGATATATGCGGGGCATGCACTTTAAATAGTGGTGGGGCATTCATTTAACGTTGTTCTACAAGAAGCATATTTATTACAGGTACTTATAGCGCCCTCAAATTACACAGCGCTGTACATATATATTGTACATTCACATCAGGCCCTGCCCCCAAGAAGCTTACAATCTAAGTTCCCTCACTCCCATTCATATATACACATACTAGGGACAATTTACCTACCAGCATGTGTTTTGGAGTGTGGGAGGAAACCGGAGCACCTGGAGGAACACATGCAGGCAAGGGAGAACATGCAAACTCCAGGCATGTAGTGCCGTGGTTAGGATTGGAACCAACAACCCTAATGCTGCTAGGTAGGAGTGATATCACTAACATTTAATTTATTTGTTGAAGGCCTTATTTTACACAGCTCTTAACATACTGTATGTAACATTTCTTTGTTAAAGTAATGTATATGCAGGAAGATGTAGAGTAGTGTACAGGGGTTAATAGTATGTAGGATAGTGTAGATAGGTCAGTCTTATGTAGGGTAATGTACAGGGGATCAGTAGTGATAGGATCAATTCCTTTCTGTAGCCCAAACTTGTTCTCGATTATTTTTCCCCACTAGGCCTGGGAGCAATAAGGCTCCAGACACCGTAGTGTAAAAGCTAAATTTCTGAAAGTTTAATGCGTGCAAGCAGTATTCTACAAGAATTCTACAGAAGTTACTAGACCAGAATGACCAGTTAAATATTATGGTCTATTATGGAGGCATTATACAGCATTTGGATGCCAGTTAAAAAGACATATGTAGGGCAGTGTAGAGAGGTGAGTATAATGTAGGGCAATGTAGAGAGGTGAGTATAATGTAGGGCAGTGTAGAGAGGCGAGTAGTATGTAGGGCAGTGTAGAGAGACGAGTAGTATGTAGGGCAGTGTAGAGAGACGAGTAGTATGTAGGGCAGTGTAGAGAGGCGAGTAGTATGTAGGGCAGTGTAGAGAGGCGAGTAGTATGTAGGGCAGTGTAGAGAGACGAGTAGTATGTAGGGCAGTGTAGAGAGGCGAATAGTATGTAGGGCAGTGTAGAGAGGCGAGTAGTATGTAGGGCAGTGTAGAGAAGCGAGTAGTATGTAGGGCAGTGTAGAGAGGCGAGTAGTATGTAGGGCAGTGTAGAGAGGCGAGTAGTATGTAGGGCAGTGTAGAGAGGCGAGTAGTATGTATGGCAGTGTAGAGAGGCGAGTAGTATGTATAGCAATGTACAGGGGGTCAGTAGCATGTAGGGTAGAGTACAGGGGTCAGTAGTATGTAGAGCAGAGTACAGAGGTCAGTAGCCTATAGAGAGGTGAGTAGTATGTAGAGCAGTGTACAGGGGTCAGTAGCAAGTAGGGTAGTGTACAGGGGGTCAGTTGTATGTAGAGCAGTGTACAGAGGAAATTAGTATATACAGCAATGTACTGGGCTAAGTACTATGTAGAGCAGTGTACAGAGGTCAGTAGTATGTAGAGCAGTATACAGGGGGTCAGTAATATGTAGGGTAGTTTACAGAGATCAGTAGTATGTAGGGCAGTGTAAAGAGTTGGGTAGTATATAGAGCAGGGGTGGGAAAACTTTTTGACTTGAGGGCCGCAATGGGTTCATATATTGGACCCGGGGGCTGGACCAAGAGTAGATGAATGATGTGTATGTGTCATCCATAGTAAGTATAGTAATATTCCCCCATAGTAAGCATAGTAATTCATCCCCCATATAGTAATTAATTCCCCATATTAATTCATCCCCCATATTAAGTCCCCAAGTCCCCCCTGTGTCAGTTTACTTACCTTTGCTCCGCGCGTTCCTCTCGCCGTGTTCCCGCGCCGTTCCGGTCTCCAGGGCGGACTGTGAGAGGAGCCTAGCTCCCCTCAGGTTCGTCACGCTGCCCCTCCTACACACATCCTGACAGTATCACGCTCCGCGGGCCGGATTAAAAGGTCCGCCGGGCCGTAGTTTGCCCCTTGCTGATATAGAGCAATGTACAGGGGCCAGTAGTATGTAGGGCAGTGTAGAGAGGTGAGTAGTATGTAGGGTAGTGTACAGTTGGTCAGTAGTGTGTAGAGCAGTGTGCAGGAGTCTGTAGTATATACAGCAGTGTACAGAGGTCAGTAGGATGTAGGGAAGTGTACAGAGGTCAGTAGGATGTAGGGCAGTGTACAGAGGTCAGTAGGATGTAGGGCAGTGTACAGAGGTCAGTAGGATGTAGGGCAGTGTACAGAGGTCAGTAGGATGTAGGGCAGTGTACAGAGGTCAGTAGGATGTAGGGCAGTGTACAGAGGTCAGTAGGATGTAGGGCAGTGTACAGAGGTCAGTAGGATGTAGGGCAGTGTACAGAGGTCAGTAGGATGTAGGGCAGTGTACAGGGGTCAGTAGTAGGTAGAGCAGTGTACAGGGGTCAGTAGTAGGTAGAGCAGTGTACAGGGGTCAGTAGTATGTAGGGCAGTGTACAGAGGTCATTGATATGTAGGGCAGCTTCCAGAGGTCTGTAGAATGTAGGTTAGTATGCAGAAGTCTGTAGTATGTAAGGCAGTGTCCAGAGGTCCATAGTATGTGAGCATTAGTAGGGCAGTGAAGAGGGGTCAGCAGGACAGTGGTTGGGGGTCAGGAAGGTGACCTATGGGGACAGGAATGCACAGTACAGGGGTTCAGGAGAGCACAGAACAGCTGGGTCTGCAAGGCACAGTACAGGGGGTGCAGGGAAGATGCTGTCTTATATCTACCTATTCTGGTGCACTGATCCGTTTACACTTGCTTGGTGAATGGACCATCTGGTCAGATCCGCCTCAAAAACTGACAGGGGGACCTGATCAGGCGCGCCACGTGAAAGGGGCCTTAGTGATGGAGCCAGCAAACAATGACTATGATAAATTGAGTTTAAAACTGCACTGCCCAATTTCTCACAGTCAGGAAAGTGTTACATGAAAGAAGGAGATACCACCTTTGTTAGCTAACAGAACTTTTTTGCTTTTATCTAACCTTTTAGATAAAAGTCAAAAAATTGCTCTCATAAACAAAAAACCACTTGTGCTAGAAAACTGCAAAGACGCCCTACTCTTTGTGGCAGTTGTATTACACACAATGTTGTGCCAAACCATATATTACCCAAAATATACAGCACTTCCAATACACAATGGAAAGCATAAATTAGTACATCTCTTTTGAAAAGTAAGATTTTAATCAATATCTCAATGAAAACTAAGTTTTATAGAACATTTGTTTAGCTCATTACATGAAAGTAAGGTTAATAATATAACTTACATTACAAAATCTTCAGTTTTGCTCAAATGAGTTGATGCAAAAAGAACACACCCCACAACAAAAACTACTCCATCTAGTATTTTGTATGACTTCCATGATTTGTAAGGACAGCACCAAGTCTTCTAGGCATGGAATGAACAAGTTGGCGACATATTGCAACATCAATCTTTTTCCATTCTTCAAGAACAACATCTTTTAGAGCCTGGATGCTGGATGGAGAGTGATGCTGAACTTGTCTCTTCAGAATTCCCCATAGGTGTTCGATTGGGTTCAGATCAGGAGACATACTTGGCAACTGAATCAATTTCACCCTGTTCTTCTTCAGAAATGCAACAATGGCCTTTAGATCATTGTCATGTTGGAAAAGTGCACGACGACCAAGGGCACGGAGTAATGGTGGCATCTTCTCTTTCAATATAGAGCAGTACATCTGTGAATTCATGATCCCATCAATGAAATGCAGCTCCCTGACACCAGCAGCACTCATGCAGCCCCACAGAAGGACAATGCCACAACCATGTTTAACTGTGGGCACCATGCATTTTTGTACTCCTCACCTTTGCGAGGCCATACAGGTCCAAAAACATTTATCTTGGTCTCATCACTCCAGAGTACGGAGTCACAGTAGTCTTCTTTTTCAGCATGGGCCCTGGCAAATTCTAGGTGCTTTTTTGTGCATGGGCTTTAGGAGAGGCTTCCTTCATGAATGACATGCAGCAGAATACATTTTGACCTAAATTTATGTAGAAATTTTATTTTTTAATTTTTTTTTTTTTTTTTTACTGGATATGTTTTTATAGCAAAAAGTAAAAAATATATATATTTTTTTATTTCAAAATTGTTGTCTTTTTTTTTTTGTTTATAGTGCAAAAAATTAAAAACTCACAGGTGATCAAATAGCACCAAAAGAAAGCTCTATTTGTGTGGAAAAAAAGGACATAAATTTCATTTATGTACAATGTTGCATGACCAAGAAATTGTCCGTTAAAGTAACGCAGCACTGTATTGCAAAAAATGGCCTGATCAGGAAGGGGGGTAAATCCTCTGGAGTGCAAGTGGTTAAGTAACGACCTTTTAGTCTGCTGGACAGCTGTTTAATAAATAATTAGATTCACCTGTAGTTGAATTCTTGTTAATTAAGATTTTGTTGTCTAAATGTTTAGCTTTGCTCCTAAAGTCGGCCATACATGGGTTTAATTCGGAAAGAATTTTCTTTTGAAATTCTTTAAGAATTTTCATTCGAATTTTGCACCACCACAGCAATGTCCGATTTTCGGGCAGACATCGAATTTGAGTAATCGGGCATGTTGGAAAAACAAACGAATGTCTAATCAATGAAGGAAGAATTGTGCGAGAAATGTAGTTGAAGAAGAAAAAAGCATGAGCTGTGACCTGGAAAGAAAAGAAAATTCTTCATGAAAATTCTTTTCTGTAGCAACAAGAGGTGAAATTTAAAGGCTTGGTTGGTCGAATTTGGAAATCAATGGTGGTACAATCGGATTACAAAACGCACAAAATTTCCGATTTTCTAAAGAAAAGTAGTTTAAAATTTGACCCATGTATGGCCTGCATTAAGACTTTCATTAGGGTGTATTCATTTTTGCAACATGTTCTTGAGTGAATTTGTTAGTAAAAATTACTTTTTTGTGTGCAAATTAACAAATCTTGTTTGCAATCAATGGCCTGTATTGGGAGTATTTTGCAGTATAGTGTCCCATAGAAAATGTTGATTCTGAAAGGAAACGGTTTCTGACAAATCTGTTGGGGTGTACAAATTTATGCTGAGCACTGTACATATATAAAGTGTATCCAAATAAAAACTCATAATGTGCAATTCCTTATGTGTAAAAGTGCTTAATATATGCGCTCAAATCCGTATATAAAAGTCCACAAAGTGCAAACTACTTCTATGAAAAGTGCTTCTTCACAAATGCACAATATACTGTATATAACTTGTCTTCTATGTGCAAATTAAAGTGCTTCATACAGCTTCAACACTTCAACACTGGCGCTCCATTTCACCACTGTGCACCACTACCACAGTTGAAAACTCACCAGACAGCCATGACCTTCTCACTTAAGAGTTGGTCAGTATGCGCTTCATTTTATATAGGTCCCCACTCTGGTGTACCACTTCCAGGGTTCCTCTTAATTATAGCCTTGTCAGGAGTATCATGCAATTAGTAGGGAGAAAGAGACTCCAATACTGTAAAATACCCTTTATTAAAATCACACATAACAAACATTACAACCATTGGCTGTACCGCTCACATTTGCTAGTGCATTGCGCCCTGCACCCGGGTTTAAATGCTTAATCTTGTAACTGGCCAGCCCTGCTTCTCCCCTCCCTCGATGTACATTTTTGTCGTGATGACGTCTTCAGGAGTCCTGTCGGTGACACCCAAAAATGGTGAGGTACACTTGCATTGTGAGGCTGCCCAGACTGTGAGAGGCAGGGCTGGCCAGTTACGAGATTAAGCGTTTTGAACCCGGGTGCAGGGCACAAGGCACTAGTAAATGTGAGCGGTACAGCCAATGGTTTTAATGTTTGTTATGTGGGATTTTAATAAAGGGTGTTTTTCAGTATTGGAGTCTTTCTCCCTCCTAATTGCATGATACTCCTGGCAAGGCTATAATTAAGAGGGACCCTAGAAGTGGTACACCAGAGTGGGGACCTATATAAAAAGAAGCGCATATTGACCAACACTTTAGTGAAAAGGTGATTGCTTCCTGGTGAGTTTTCAGCTGTGGTAGTGGTGCTCAGTGATGAAGTGGAGCAGTACTTGGAAGTGCTGAAGCACTTTAATTTGCACATAGACGACAAGTTATATATATTGCACATTTTGTGAAGAAGCACTTTTCATACAAGACATTTGCACTTTGTGGACTTTTATGTATTGATTTGAGTGTATATATCGAGCACTTTTACACATAAGGAATTGCACTTTTGAGTATTTATTTGGATGCACTTTTATATATGTATATTGAAAAAAAATTGGTGTTAGCTGATTGTATCTCCTCCTCCTGTTTTCATGTAACACTGTTTCGACTGCGTGAAATTGGGCAGTGCAGTTTTACTGTCAGAACACTGCTACATGACAAAGAAGAGAAAAAAGAGATCCCACCCACAGACTAGTTCTTACCTCCGTGTTGCTCTGTTTCAGTGCAGCCTGAGGCTCACAAGTATACCTCCAGCAGAAGAAAGCAGGCTGGGTGAAATCCTCTCCGTGGCCGGCCACACCCTCTCCCACCCACAAATACAACTGGTGGACAAAGCCTTGCAGGCTTTGCCTCAGAGTTTCAGCCCGAAATACTCATAAGAGCGCTTGAATGGGGGAGGGATCTGCCCCTCCATGTCTGCCTTCATGTGTGGCCCAGCAGCACACCCCATCACTGTGTTAAACAATCGGCGTGCCCCGAAGTGGCACATGCAGAAACCCGCGGCATGAAGCCCTGACAGTTGTGGCACTGGACACGAGCAATCATGTAAATGACACAGCACTCACTCTGCCTGTCCGTGAGCAGCTTTGAATTCTGGGACGCAGCCTGGGACAAGGTTGTGTCGGGACAGCAGTTAAAAAAAAAAAAAAAAAAGTGACCCTGCAAATTTGGGACAGTTGGCAACTTTGCTTTTGGGTTCCCTTTAGTATGCCTTAACTATAGAGACAGTTTGCATTTGCAAAATCCTCAAAAATCTCACTCCAAATAGAATGTGCAGCATATCTAGAACCCTGGTTAATGTTTTTTTTTTTTTTAATGTTCGTTTGTATTTTGAAGAATCTTGAAAATAATATCTGTGCTGACTTGTTATATAATCTGTACTGTAGGTGCACGGGTTGAAGAGTTCTTGTATGAGAAGTTGGACCGAAAAATCCCCTCTCGAGTGACCAATGGAGAATTATTGGGTCAATACATGACCGAAGCTGCCAGTGACTTTGGAGCAAGCTCCCCATATGGTACGTAGTATGAAATGTAGAATGGGATGAAGCAGAGATGTTAGATGTAATCGTATAAAACTGTTGACGCTGATGCAATCATTCAAGGCAGTGCTTCTATATCATAGGAAGCCTACTGGTGCCACTGATACTTTGGTTACAGATGGATAGGTGCTGCTGTCTCTGGCTTCTTGTTTTCTAGACTCCAGTTGTACGTATTGTGAAGTGTAAAAGTATTGCGGTAAAAGTTTCCCATTCCCCCTTCAGTCTGTCAAGCCTCCCTTTTGATCCTTATGTGGTGTGTGAACTCATTGAGCAACATAGAGGCTTGCAAGGAGTGCATTTAGCTTAACTTTTACAGTAAATTCAGGAATTGGATATACCTGTACATTAACCCAGAACTTTGCAGACATGACTTGTGATTTAGTAATAGTGCTTTTCCAGCACCATTACACTGTCCCAGGTTCCCTGGAAAAAGTACTTGCGTAAACGAGTAATGTCCCAGAAAGGGGGAATCCACCATCTATGCAAATAAAAAGATGGCCACTGCCCAAGTCTATAACTGGCTTCTATAGCACGGACACATAAACAGGCATCACATCGCGAATCCACCATCTACCTCGTTTGTGTGGATGGAGGAGTTTGTATTTTATTCATTCAACCAACTGGCCGCACACAAAAAAACAAAACAAAAAATCCAAAAATATACATGGCCAACTTTAAAGTGGAGTTCTGATCCCCGTTCTCCCTGCCAAAAAATATTAAGTCAGCACCTACATATACTGTAGCTGCTGACTTTTAATATTAAGGCACATACTTGTCCAAGGATCCAGCAGTGTCCATGCCACAAGCCATTAATTCAATCAGCTGCCGGGTGCTGTGTCCGCCATCTTAACTAACAGAAGCCAGCAGTGAAGCCTTGTGGCCTCACAGCGGGTTTCCTACTGCGTATGGACGAAGCTCGGTGCATGAATGGGCCACAGTCTTCTGGGACCTGTAAAATGTCCCAGAGGGCTGCGAGGGAGCCGGAAGTGGGAACAGGTATCTGTCAAAACCACCAAGTTTTCCCTTAAAACTAAGGACAACTGTAGTTATAAAACATATTTGGCTATTTTATGTACAATCTAATTTTATTGAAAAAATAAGTTTTCAACATACAAAATGGCAATAATCAAAACAAGTACCAACAGTCCAGTGCAAAGGGTAAATAAAAAAAATATAACTCAAATATAGACAGATTACAGAAGGTTTTATATTCGCTATTTTAATATAAAATTATTACTAAGCAACTTTAAAAATATAACCTACAATTTTTTTGCTTTTTATTTCTGTGTGTTTTCTAAAGGGGTGTTTTTACACGCCTCTGCCAGTATTGTCTATTCTGTGCTGCACTGCAGTCATGTAATTAGAAGAGATCACAAACTGTTTAGTAGCAGCCAGCCCCAGAAAAAGTGTGGCTACAATGTAGAGAGCAAATGCCTCCAGGACTGACAGCGATGAAGGCATCAGGGAAAACTGTATCATTCTGCATTTCAAAATTGTCTGGAATTGCTTGATGTATGGGAAGGGGGGTTGAAAGAGCTTAGTAACATTTGTGAGTAGCTACTATATATACTCATCAACCACTTTATTAGGTACACCCTGCTAGTATCAGGTTGTACTCCCTTTTGCCTTCTGAACTGCCTTTAATTCTTCATGGCATAGATTCTGCAAGCTGTTGGAAACATTCCTCAGAGATTTTGGTCCATATCGAGTTGATAGCATCACGCTGCAGATTTTTCAGCTGCACATCCATAATGCGAATCTCCCGTCCCACCAAATCCCAAAGGTGCTCCATTGGATTGAGATCTGGTGACTGTGGAGGCCATTGAAGTACAGTGAACTCCTTGTCATGTTAAAGAAACCAATTTGAGATGATTTTAACTTTTTTTTGACATGGTGCATTATCCTGCTGGAAGTAGCCATCAGAAGATGAGTATACTGTAGTCATAGAGGGACGGACATAGTCCGCAACAATATTCAGGTAGGCCGTGGCATTTAAATGATGCTCGGGTAGTACTAAGGGGCCCAAAGTGTGCCAAGAAAATATCCCCTACACCGCCACCACCAGCCTTAACCGTTAATACAAGGCAGGATGGATCCATACGCTATCATGTTCTTTACGCCGAATTCTGACCCTGCCTTCTGAATGTTGCAGCTAAAGTCAAGACTCATCAGACCAGGCAATATTTTTCCAATCTTCTGTTGCCCAATTTTGGTGATGCTGTGCGATTTGCAGCCTCCATTTCCTGCTCTTGGCTGACAGTAGTGGCACCAGGTATGGTCTTCTGCTGCTGTAGCCCATCTGCTTCAAGGTTTGACGAGCTGTGCGTTCAGAGATGGTATTCTGCATACCTTGGTTGTAATGAGTGGTTATTTGACTTACTGTTGCCTTTTTATCTTCCTAAACCAGTCTGCCCATTCTCCTTTTGACCTCTGACATCAACCAGGCATTTTTGTCCACACAACCGCCGCTCACTCGATATTTTCTTTTTTGGACCATTTTCTGTAAACCCTAGAGATGTTTGTGCATGGAAATCCCAGTAGATCAGCAGTTTTTGAAATACCCAGACCAGCCCGTCTGGCACCAACAACCATGCCACGTTTAAAGTCACTTAGCCACTTCTTGACCGCGCTTTAGCCAGATGACAGCTACAGCGTGGTCGTCCAGTTCTGGGAGGGTGTCATATGACGTCCTCCCAGAACGCGCTTCCAGCGTTGCACACCTGGCACTGTCTGTGAACGCTGTGTCCTTCGGACACAGCTGATCACATGACACGGTAAAGGGTCAACCACAGCAGCCTTTTACTTTGTGATCAGCTGTGTCCAATCACAGCTGCTCACCAAGTAAATGCATTTGCCGGTTATCGGCAGCACTTTTCTCACGCTGTTGCAGTGTGAGAAAAGTACTGTCGATAACCAGCAACTGTGAAAGGATTCATCTGCCCTGATTATCAGCGGAGCCCCAAAAGTGGCTGTCAGTTCTACCAATCTGTGCCCATCAGTGCCACCTATCGGTGCCATATATCCGTACAGCATTATCAATGCCCACCAGTGCTGCCTATCGGTACAGCCTCATAAATGCACTTCAGTGACGGAGAAAAACTACCTGTTTGCAAAATGTTTATAATCGAAACAAAGAAAAACTTTTTTTTTCAAAATTTTCAGTCTTTTTTTTTCGTTTATAGTGCAAAAAACGCTATAACTTTCCTACAGGCTAAATATTATACACTTGGGATATTTTTTATCAAAGACATGTAGCAGAGTACATTTTGGCCTAAATTTATGAAGAAATTAGATTTTTTTTTTATTTGATATGTTTTATAACAAAAAATAGAAAATATTATCGTTTCCTCAATTTTCAGTCTTTTTTTTCATTTTATATAATAAAAATAAAAAAAAACAGTGGTGGTTAAATACCACCAAAAGAAAGATCTATTTGTATGAAAAAAATTATAAAAATTTCATATGGGTACAGTGTTGCATGCCTGCGCAATTGCCATTCAAAATGTGACAGCACTGAAAGCTGAAAATTGGCCTGAGCAGGAAGGGGGTAAAAGTGCCCAGTAGGCAAGTGACTAAATCCCCTTTCTTCCTCACTCTGATGCTTGGTTTGAAGTTCAGAAAGTCGTCACGTTTAGGGGCTGTTCAGCTTTTTTTTTCAGCAGCCCCTGAACTAACCCTAATGTTTTCCTATGTGTCCATGTACACATCTTCGTTTATAGTCCTTTACAGTCGTTTTTTTGAATGCAGAAAACTTGCGTTCAGCAGTCAATTTTATCAGTGTTTCAAATGCAAAACGCTTGTAAACACGGCAAATCGCATTTATTAGCGTTTGTTTGAAATTTTTTTAAACTCTTCCAGATGCTGTCCAGAGCATTTTTTCGTCATGAAAAATGCATGCAAAACGTTTTCAAGGTACTCCGATGGACAAAACACTGAACACAGGATTTTCCTACCAAGCTTGCAATGACCAGTTCACACCTCAGACCTCTCCCACCCTTGGAAACACAATGATATGTTAATGACCATTCACACTTCAAATTTCTCATGAAGATCCCCTGCCAATTGACCTTCATGACTCCACCAGACACCTTTCCCACCCTTGGAAACAAAAGAAATGTTAATGAGCAACTCACACCTAAGCTAATTACAACACATACTGCTGTCTCTGCTTATACTCCTCTGTATTTCTCTGAAACAGTCTGAAATAGTTATTTATAATTTTTTTCAGTGCATTCTGGGAATTTGGGAGATTCTCCTGTGCTTATCTTTAAAAAACGTTATGCACACGCGGCTAAACAGACGTTTTTTTAACCTACGCTTTCCAGCAGTCAGTTTCGATCGTTCAGAAGTGTCCCGTGTACATGGGGTCTGAATGTGTACTCGCCCACTTCAACATGAATCACGCCCCCTCATTCTCCAGCCACACTGCTCAGCATTACACAGCAGGACAGTTAGATGACAATCTTATAAATGTAAAGCATGCATATGCAAAATGTTTAGTTCATTCTATGTAGTCTACTTCTCCCTACTCTAGGTTTTCTGTTATTGGCTGTGACTGCTATCTTCCCCCCCTTGGCTCTCTTCGTCTTTTCGCTGGGCCTCTAATTCCATCAGGTCCTCATTAGTAAGCTCCTCATGTTGCACAGCAAAGAGCTCAGTGAAGTCGTCCTCTTGCAGGTCTAGCTCCAGCTTCGTGCTAAGGGTCACTAAGTTGTTGAACTCTTTGGCCTCCTTACCCATCTTCTCAAGTCCATGAACTTCATGAACAAACTGTGACAGCCGAAACCTCATGCCAAGCAAAGTTGATGGTTTTTTATGGCCTTGTAGATGTTATGATCCTTCCAAAATTGTTGCAAGGTTGTTCCTGTTTCATCAATAGCCTTCACTGCCTGACAAAAAGTGTGACGTAAATAGGTTGGACACCTTCCAGTGTCCCCCATCACAATACCCATTCCTCCACCCTCCAGTGTCCCCCAGCACGATCACCAGGCTTCCCCCTCCAATGTCCCCCATTAAAATCCATGTTCCCCCCCACCCTTCAGTGTCCCCTGAGATCGCTGCCACCAATATGTGATGATCCCACGATCGCTGTCACTAATATGTGATGGGCGCGGCGTCAGACCCCAGCCCTTCTCACCAAACTCGTGACCGAAGGACTGGCCAATCTAAAACCGCGCTGTCATGTGTGTAACACTGCCACACCCAGCTGCACCCTGCACAACGATTTTCCAGCTAATTGGACTACAGTCGCTGTACCGGCAGCCTGAATGCGCTTGTTACTGGGTCAGGTAAATTACGCAATTAACCTTTCACACTGCCACCACCTCCTTTTTATACAGAGAGGAAACTGCGATATCCGCTATAACACTATAATGATTGAGATAATCGTCTGTATAAAACGGTCACCACAGGCCAGTTATACAGAGGGTTAAACAAACACATTAGCGTTCTCTTTAGAGGCAGGAATTCGTAAATTGCAAGTAAGAGCTATAGAAACAGTTCAACACTTTCAGAAGAAAAGATTTATTACTAAAAGGTCAAACGGGTGCAATAAAAATATTTACAGAAAAAGATGTAACTAAGATAGATATAGATATATATATACATACATACATACATACATACATACATACATAGACCAACAGCACAGCAAAGAGATATCCGAGAGAGGTGAAAGGGTTAAGGTACTTGCCAAAGTCCTGGGTTAGCAGATCCAAGTTTCAGAGCGAAAGGGCACGGGTCTCCCCAGGTGGTACTGATGTTAAAAAGGGAGACGTCTTCAACTTAACTCTTAGGCCTGACAGCCCATTTTTGTAGTACCCTAGCAGGCGGTGTCTCTGAAGTCAAGGACCAATACCCCGTGTAGGGAGGGATCGTCTGGGCATGGACCTAAACTAGAGCCTAAATCTCTTCTAGTTCATACTTTGGCTCATAACTTTCCATATGCATGAGGGAAACTCCACCCGCGGGTAGATTATTATGCAGACACTCCTGAGGATTGATTAGATATTAAATATGAAATTATACACTGCATGGTTCACAAGATCTACTTTTCTGCTTTCCTATGTATTTGAGACAAGGAGAATGACCTACCAAAATGTTCGTCTTCTCTTGGCCAATTTGACGATATGCCTGGTTTTTATGTAAGTCTCTCATATTCCAAGATATGAGACATAGGGGAAAAATGGGTTTTTAAAAAGGTTATCTGGTTCCATGTCTTTTGAACTCCTGGGAAGACTGCGTTATCTTTTTACGAGGCGTTAAATGGCACAGGTTGCTCAGACAGCCAGGCACCTGGCTCAGAGAGGTGTTTTGCAGCTCTGGACTCCCTGCCATGCTCTAGCCTGCCTGTGACCCTTCCAACACACACATGTCCCTGTGGATTAACAGAGAGGAAAGGGGAGAACGAGGGGGGGGGGCATGGAGAACTCTGTGCCCAGGGGTTCACCTTGGGGTGATATGCAGTGCGGGAGACCCAGGTTCCTTCTGAAAAGGAAACTGTACTCCCCAGCAACACTGCTGGGTCAACCAAGTGAGTGGTCACGGGTGAGCACCAGTTGGCTGTGGCTATCCGAATACCGTGGCTACTGCCGGGGTGCCCACCTGTTCACAAAACACTTTGGCTCAGGGGTGTCATCTGCTAACATATTAATATGTAGCTTCTTGTCGAGGTAGAGGAGATTTCACTCTCCCATCTTCTTCCTCAGGCCTAGGACTACATCTGGCCCGAAGGTAGTGGCGCCTCTGTGCACCAGAACTGGACAGGCGAATTCTGGAACTCGCCTCCCAGATGTGTCCACAGGTACCTTCATCCAAGATGAACGGTCCTCATTACCTGCTAGCATCCAGGACACCAGTTCCTACAGTTTCCTGTCTGCTAGGTCAGTCACAGGTCCAGCTGAGCCATGATAGTTGCACCCAGGCATCTTACCGTAGCCAGCTGCACCCACAACTGACGTAACCTGCTTTTTGGCCTGGGGAACAGACCAGGCCACAACTGCCTCAGTCTCCCCATGCCCAGACCTCTGGGGGTCTCTTCCTACCGGTGGTTCCCAAAGCTGAACCACTGACATGCCCCTCTGACAGTTGCCCTTCTCGACTGTCAGACTAGGCGCGGGCAGGTTGTTCCTGACTAGTGACAGGGGCCCAAGTTGCTCTTCTCAGACAGGGCCAAACACTGCAAGGCCCCTAAAGTGGGCAACTGCACCCAGTTCCACTCCGCATTGCTGGTCATTCCTGACCCCTGGAGAGGTGGTTGGTGCGTTCTCAACCCCAACTAGCTTTCCCGTGAATTCAGGCAAGCCACATGGGGTAGTGAAGGCTAACTCGTCCTGAGCCTCCTGGGTTAGAGATGGTGGCCCATACCCCCTGCTCAGGTTCATGATGGTTAAACAGCGGGCACCTTCCGGATGCTTCATTACCTCATGGCCCCTGGGCGTGGGGTGTGCCACACCTACAGGGCTGGCGCTCAGTTTCCTAAGGTCCTCAAAAAGCCTGGTCATCTGATCCTGTTTTGGGGATCGAGACTACCGGGGATGCCCAGACTCTAGCTGACCCCTGGATCCCTGACTGCGCCATTCCCTCTGTCTCTTTGGCCCATTCAGCCTGCACCTCCTGGGAGATAAGGTCGGCAGAAGACAGGAGGGAGGCATGCATTCTGCCGTCTACCTCCTGAACCGCACGGTGAGCTCTCCCTGGGTTTCCCAGAACCCAGACACCATCTATCATAGGCACTGCCAGCAGCTCCTGTACCTGAATGGAAAGGAGAGGTGATTGGAGCTGAGGGCCGCAGCCCCCTCTCTGAAATCCGAGCATCAACACCAATAAGGCCCCTCACACTCCCAATCCAAGTGTGCTGTCACTGCCTAGGACACATGTTTGTCTGCCCGATGACAGACCATGACAGGTCAGATCAGATGACATGCTTTCACACTTCCAGCCCCCTGCTGATAGGCCATTCTTCCTGTCAGGCCTTTGTTTACTCTTTCCAGCAGGGAAGTTCACATCTAGCCAGAGGCTGAAATCCCTGTGTGAAGGGCTTTCCAGGGCTGGCCTGCACGTGGGACTACAAGTATTTGCCAGCTGTTGTTTACCCTCCTCAGCAGGGAAGCCCTCAGCTAGCTGACCTCTGAAGTTCCTTTGTGGATCGCTTTTCAGTGCTGCCTTATGCGTGGAACTACAACTCCCAGCCGGCTGCCCAGTACCATGCAAGGCCAATGGCTGGGCGCTTATCAAGGCATAATTTTCTGAGCCTGGGCCAGTGACAGGCCTATCCAGACCATCCCTTTGCTCAGCCCCCAGAGATTGTACCTCTGCCCCCATCACAGCACTGTGGGTGACCCCAACAATGAAAATGCATAATTTTGTTTCATCATGAATATCATAACTATCATGAGCATTACCAACATTCTCATCAACATTACTGACATTATCATCCTCATCGTCATCATTATCATTATCAACAGTCACGTTTATAATATCAATGACACATCATTTCAATTCCTCCCCAGGCAAGGGGATTTCTTCTCGTTCTCCAGCTAATGGAGAATCCTGTAGCCCCACTTCATTCCCAGCCCCCTCCCTCTGTCCATCCAACCACAGGTTGCCCAGACATTACCCCAACATGTGCACACAGTACCTTGGCAGGTCCAGAGAGTGACAGGGGGCCCTTCTGGGTATTCTCGGCAGGGGCATAATAAGAAACAAGAGTGCCTAGATCAGCACCCAACAAAACAGGTGTGGGAATTTCATCCAAGACCCCCACCTCCCTCATACCCCTTCCCGCACCCCAATCTATGAATACCTTGGCACAAGTTATGCGTGAACGGGTCCCCCCAACTCCTGTGAGGGTAAGGAATTTTCCTGGGATAAGGTTCCTTTGCTCAATTACCTCTGGCCGAATCAAGGTGACTTCTGCCCCGGTGTCCCAGAAACCAGGACTGGCTGCAAGTTGGCGGGGGTTACCCGCATCTTCCTGCGGACGAACAGCACGGAAGAAGAGTTGCTGGCCAGATGATGTCATCTGCTTCTGCTCAGGACACTGCGTCCTGAGATGTCTGGCTTTCCCACAGGTGAAACATCTGCGTTTATCAGGCAGGGATGGCTTGGCTCCAAGTGCTGCAGGTGTGGGTGGAGAGGAAACTTGACTCACTGACGTAGGAGGGGTTGCTATGGGCGATTTTTTTATTCCCCCCCCCCCCCCCTTTCCAGCTGTTCGGAGGAGCCTTGCGATGGTCAGACACTCGCATATGGACGAAGGTATCTGCCAAATCGGCTGCAGCTTTAGTAGATGCTGGCTCTCTCTCCAAGACAAACTGTCTGACGTCGGCCAGGCAGAGGTGTAGGAGTTGGTCTCGTATCATGAGATCTTCTAAAGACTTGTAGGAGTCAGCTTTCAGTCCCTTAGTCCACTGTCGGAATGTGGTACTTAAGCGAATTGCCACATCCGTGTAAGAGTTCACAAATCTCTTTTGCATGGACCTGAACCGCTTGGGGTACACTTCCGGGGTCATCTGGTACTTCCGGACAATGGCATCTTTTAAAACTTCGTAATCGTCGTCCTGCCCCTCTGGCAATTCAACAAACACATCCAGGGCCTTGCCTCGTAGCCATGATGTCAGTTACCGAGCCCATTGAGTTGGGGGCACATGGTACTGACGGCACGTTTTTTCAAATGACAGTAAGTACGTGTCAATGTCACTATTTTTTCCATCACTGGAAACTTGGCTGCACCCACGGCCAGAGAGGCGTCCCTATGCTCTAAGGACCCGAGATTCTGGCTCTGTCGCTGCTGCTGGAGCCTCGTCATCTCCAGCTCGTGCCGACGATCAGCTTCCCTCTGCACCGCCTCTCTCTCAGCCTGGCATTCCACAGCCTCTCTGTCAGCCTGGCGTTCAAGGAACCGCAGGTATGCCTCAAGATCTGTCTCCATGAGGCGTTTCAGGGCTTCCTGCATCTGAGGAGAGTCTCTGCTGGTTACAGGCACTCCGGTGCTGGCCCACTCAGGCGGTGGTGTGACAATACCATTCGGTGATCCTCCAGTGTCAGTCTCTGTATGCCCATCCTGCGAGGCAATCTCTGAGCCACTGGGAACGTAGATAGCGGGAACCCCGTCATGGGCAAGTTCCCCCGAGTTCTGATCTGCTCGGCTATCATGCTCTTGTAGATCCCGAATCAAATCTTCACGGGTTTTGCGACCGACATCCATTCCCCATGAGGCACATTCCGCACTCAAATAATTTTTGCTCATTTTCTTGTATTCTGCGTCACCAGGCATAATTGCAAGCAAAGATAGAATAGGAAGCAGAAAAAGGAAGGAGCTGTTGCTATATGTCTGTCTCTCTCTCTGTCTGTCTGTCTGTCTGTCTGTCTGTCTGTCTGTCTGTCTGTCTGTATATGTATATGTATATATATATATATATATATATATATATATATATATATATGCAAGAAAAAGTATGTGAACCCCTTGGGATTACGTGGAGTTTTGCATGAATTGGGCATAAAATGTGCTCTGAACGTCATCTAAGTCACAACAATAGAAGAACACAGTCTGCTGAACTTAATACTACACAAACATTAGATGTTGCCATGGTTTAATTGCACATAACATGTAAACATTCACAGTGCAGGGAGGAAAAAGTATGTGAACCTGTCAGGGCAGGAGCCGAGGAACGGACAGGCAGGCCTAACAATGTAACGCACTGGCTGACGACAACCACCACCCACAGACCGAAGTCCCTCAGGGCGCGGAGTCTAAGTCCCAGGCTGCCCTTCACCAAGGCCCCTGATGGTGGGGATGGACTTGACGCAGCCAGGAACCAGGTCGCGGCCCCCGAGACACCTCAGCTGCGGTAATGGCCGCCGCCAATGGCGTGTAGCTGGTGGAAGAAACAAAAGAGTAGTCAGACAGGCCGGGGTCAACAACAACAGGACAAAACAGTATAGGACAGCAGACGAGAATCACAGGTCACGAGCCAGGTTCAGCAACAGAGGGTCAGATCAAAGGAGAATACAAAGAATAGTCAAGTCACAAGCCGAATCAGAATACCAGGAGAGTCACAAGAGTCAGAACAGAGTAATAGTAACACAAAGACACAAGTGCAAAGAGCATGTGCGGGCCACAGGCTTATATGTCATCAGCCACGCCCCTCTGGGGAGTGGACCTCAGAGACCTGAAGGCATAAAAAGGATTCCCATCATGCACAGCAGAATCCAAGATGGACGCCAGCACATGGAGTAACATAACCTCAGGGAAAAGGTAGGACCTTGACAGAACCTTTGGACTTAATAACTGGTTGACCCTCCTTTGGCAGCAATAACCTCAACCAAACGTTTCCTTTAGTTGCAGATCAGACTTGCACAACGATCTGGAGTAATTTTGGACCACTCCTCTTCACAAAACTGTTTCAGTGTAGCAATATTCTTGGGATGTCTGGTGTGAATCGCTCTCTTAAGGTCATGCCACAGCATTTCAATTGGGTTGAGGTCAGGACTCTGACTGGGCCACTCCAGAAGGCGTATTCTGTGCTGTTGCAGCCATTGTTTTGTTGAATTACTTGTATGCTTTGGATCATTGTCCTGTTGCATCACCCATCCTCTGCGGAGCTTCAGCTGGCGGACAGATGGTCGTACGTTTTCCTGCAAAATGTCTTGATAAACTCTGGAATTCATTTTCCCATCAATGACAACAATCCGTCAGGCCCTGAGGCAGCAAAGCAGCCCTAAACCATGATGCTCCCGCCACCATGTTTTACAGTGGGGATGAGGTTTTGATGTTGGTTTGCTGTGCCTTTTTTTCTCCACACATAGTGTTGTGTGTTCTTCCCAAACAACTCAATCTTGGTTTCATCTGTCCACAGTATATTTTGCCAGTAGTGCTGTGGAACATCCAGGTGCTCTTTTGCAAACTTCAAACGTGCTGCAATATTCTTTTTGGACAGCAATGGCTTCCTCCGTGGTGTCCTCCCATGTACTCCATTCTTATTTAATGTTTTCCTTATTGTAGATGTGTCAACAAAAATGTTAGCCTGTGCCAGAGATTTCTGTAGGTCTTTAGCTGACACTCTGGGATTCTTCTTTACCTCATGCAGCATTCTGCGCTGTGCTCTTGCAGTCATTTTTTCAGGATGACCACACCTAGTGAGAGTAGCAACAGTGCTAAACTTTCTCCATTTGTAGACACTGTCTTACCGTGGACACATGAACATCAAGGCTTTTGGAGATGCTTTTGTAACCCTTTCCAGCTTCATGCAAGTCAACAATTCTTGATCGTAGGTCTTCTGAGAGCTCTTTTCTGCGAGGCATGGTTCACATCAGACAGTGCTTCTTGAAACCAGTAAACCCAAAACAGGTGTGTGTTTTTTAGGGGAGGACAGCTGTCAGCAACACATCCAATATCATCACACTGATTGGAGTCAAGGTTGGCTCACTCCTGGCTCCAATTAGCTCTGGGAGAAATCATTAAGCTAGGGCCTCACATACTTTTTCCTCCCTGCACTGTGAATGTTTACATGTTATGTGCAATTAAACCATGGCAACATCTAATGTTTGTGTAGTATTATGTTCAGCAGACTGTGTTCTATTGTTGTGACTTAGATGACATTCAGAGCACATTTTATGCCCAATTCATGCAAAACTCCACGTAATCCCAAGGGGTTCACATACTTTTTCTTGCAACTGTATATATATAAAAAATGCACCGCATGTTTCTAAGGACGGTTTCCACAAAGGTTACAATCCTTCAGTGCATAGCCAATTTTTTAACACTGCACTGAAGCTCTTAATGCAACTATCCCACGTACAGTGCCAGTCAATCTGTGACGAACGCGAGATCACTGCCACCAATATGCGACGATCCCATGATCGCTGTCACCAATATGTGACGGGCGCGGCGTCAGACCCTAGCCCTTCTCACCAAACTCGTGACCGGAGGACTGGCCAATCTAAAACCATGCTGTCATGTGCGTAACAACCCAGCTGCACCCTGCACAATGATTTTCCAGCTAATTGGACCACAATCAATGTACCGGCAGCCTGAATGCGCTTGTTACTGGGTCAGGTTAATTACGCAATTAACCCTTCACACTGCCACCACCGCCTTTTTTTACAGAGAAAGAGGAAACTCGGCAATATCAGCTATAACACTATAATGATTGAGATTATTATTATTATTATACAGTATTTATAAAGCGCCAATAGTTCGCTCAGCGCTGTACATTACAAAGGGGGACAGAACATGTGACAGAACAATACCAATACAATGTGATACACGAGGGGTTCGAGGGCCCTGCTCTTTCGAGCTTACAATCTAGGAGGGAGGGGATGGTGGCACAGGAGGAGATAGCTGTGGGGGATGGAGTGGTAGGAAGAGTGGAGGAGATAATAGTCTCTATAAAACGGTCACTGCAGGTCTGTTATACAGAGGGTTAAACAAACACAGTAGCATTCTCTTTGGAGGCAGGAATTCGTAAATTGCAATTAAGAGCTATAGAAACAGTTCAACACTTTCAGAAGGAAAGATTTATTACTAAAAGGTCAAACGGGTGCAATAAAAATATTTACAGAAAAAGATGTAACTAAGATAGAGATATATATATATACAGAGACCAACAGCACAGCAAAGAGATTTCAGAGCGAAAGGGCACGGGTCTCCCCAGGTGGTACTGATGTTAAAAAGATTTCACAGATCTGTCAGTAAGTGTGGAGGGCAACAGGTGATACCACAATGGAGAGGACGTCCAAAAAACTGACCAAGATCTCCAAGGGCCATGCACAGGGAGAAAGAGCAGCGCTCCTAAGTAGTCCTATAGTAAAATTCCATATAAGCCTGTATAAAATAAAGATACCACGGGGCCATGAGAACACTATTTACCACTATATACAGTTGCAAGAAAAAGTATGTGAACCCCTTGGGATTACGTGGAGTTTTGCATGAATTGGGCATAAAATGTGCTCTGAACGTCATCTAAGTCACAACAATAGAAGAACACAGTCTGCTGAACATAATACTACACAAACATTAGATGTTGCCATGGTTTAATTGCACATAACATGTAAACATTCACAGTCCAAGGAGGAAAAAGTATGTGAGGCCCTAGCTTAATGACTTCTCCCAGAGCTAATTGAAGCCAGGAGTGAGCCAACCTTGACTCCAATCAGTGTGATGATATTGGATGTGTTGCTGACAGCTGTCCTACCCTTAAAAAACACACTCCTGTTTTGAATTTACTGGTTTCAAGAAGCACTGTCTGATGTGAACCATGCCTCGCAGAAAAGAGCTCTCAGAAGACCTACGATCAAGAATTGTTGACTTGCATGAAGCTGGAAAGGGTTACAAAAGTATCTCCAAAAGCCTTGATGTTCATGTGTCCACGGTAAGACAGACTGTCTACAAATGGAGAAAGTTTAGCACTGTTGCTACTCTCCCTAGGCATGGTCGTCCTGTAAAAATGACTGCAAGAGCACAGCGCAGAATGCTGCATGAGGTAAAGAAGAATCCCAGAGTGTCAGCTAAAGACCTACAGAAATCTCTAGCACACGCTAACATTTTTGTTGACACATCTACAATAAGGAAAACATTAAACAAGAATGGAGTACATGGGAGGACACCACGGAGGAAGCCATTGCTGTCCAAAAAGAATATTGCAGCACGTTTGAAGTTTGCAAAAGAGCACCTGGATGTTCCACAGCACTACTGGCAAAATATACTGTGGACAGATGAAACCAAGATTGAGTTGTTTGGGAAGAACACACAACACTATGTGTGGAGAAAAAAAGGCACAGCACACCAACATCAAAACCTCATCCCCACTGTAAAACATGGCGGAGGGAGCATCATGGTTCGGGGCTGCTTTGCTGCCTCAGGGCCTGGACGGATTGTTGTCATTGATGGGAAAATGAATTCCAGAGTTTATCAAGACATTTTTCAGGAAAACGTACGACCATCTGTCCACCAACTGAAGCTCCGCAGAGGATGGGTGATGCAACAGGACAATGACCCAAAGCATACAAGTAATTCAACGAAACAATGGCTGCAACAGCACAGAATACGCCTGGAGTGGCCCAGTCAGAGTCCTGACCTCAACCCGATTGAAATGCTGTGGCATGACCTTAAGAGAGCGATTCACATTAGACATCCCAAGAATATTGCTACACTGAAACAGTTTTGTGAAGAGGAGTGGTCCAAAATGACTCCAGATCGTTGTGCAGGTCTGATCTGCAACTACAGGAAACGTTTGGTTGAGGTTATTGCTGCCAAAGGAGGGTCAACCAGTTATTAAGTCCAAAGGTTCACATACTTTTTCCTCCCTGCACTGTGAATGTTTACATGTTATGTGCAATTAAACCATGGCAACATCTAATGCTTGTGTAGTATTATGTTCAGCAGACTGTGTTCTTCTATTGTTGTGACTTAGATGACGTTCAGAGCACATTTTATGCCCAATTCATGCAAAATTCCACGTAATCCCAAGGGGTTCACATACTTTTTCTTGCAACTGTATATTTAGTCTAATATATTTAGCAACCACCAGCCCAACCAGTTACCTGTAGGACAATGTAGTAGAAATGTAAAGCTATACACTTGGGGGATAAGAACATGCATGCATCATACATTCTCGGAGGTAAATGGCTGGGGAGTCAATGGTGGAGAAGGATCTGGGTGTTCTAGTAGATCATAAATAGCATAGAGAGAGAGAGAGAGAGAGAGAGAGAGAGAGAGATTTTGCCCCTGTTCAGATCATTAGTAAGACCTCATCTGGAATGTGCAGTTCAGTTTTGGGCATCAATTCACAAAATGGATATTGGGGATCTGGAGACAGTGCCGAGAAGAGCAGCCACACTGATATGAGGCATGGAGGAGATCAGCTATGAGGAAAGATTAGAGGAACTGAATTTATTCTCTCTTTATAAGATGAGATATAATTAACATGTTTAAATACATAAGTGGGTCCATATAGTGAACTTGGCATAGAGCACATGTGCCAAACATAAGGCCCGGGTGCCCAATCTGGTTTTCCAGGGTATATAATGCTGCCCTCGCACCTCTCCTGCACCTGCTGCATCCCCTTCATCTCTGTCCCCACCTTGTCTCAGTCGGCAGCAGAGAGGAGGACAAAACTCCTTCACCAGCTTCTTTGTGCAGCTGCAGAGAGGCTCATCTCTGCCTGCACCCATCTTAGCAGTCGGCAGCAGAGAGGAGGACAGAACAGCCCCCTACAGATCATGTGCCTCTCTGTGCAGCTGTAGGACACTCTACTCTCTGCCTCCCCTGGTCTCATCATTCAGCAGACTCTTGCAGCTAACTCCAGCCCTCCTCCAGACCCTTCATTTTGTGCTTCCTAGCTCTGCCCCCAGCTCTTTCCCAGCAGCAGCACAAGGTAAGGGGGATGCACTGTGATGTAACTAGGGAAGGAGGACTCTTGACTACTGATGGTGGGGGGGGGGGGCCCTTAACATCTGATGTAAGGGGGGTGGGGTTCTCTGCACATCTAATCTCACAGATACAACCGGCCCTTTTAGGGCAACCATAATGCTGATGCGGCCTGCAACGAAATTGAGTTTGACACCCTGGCGTAGAGTTATTTACTTTCAAGCCATTACAGGAGACAAGGGGGCACTCTTTATGTCTGCAGGAAAAGAGATTTAACCTCCACATATGGAAAGGTTTCTTCACAGTAAGAGCTGTGAAAATGTTGAATAGTCTCTCTCAATTGCTGGTTCTGGCCAGCTCAGTAAATTGTTTTTAATAAAGGCCTGGATTCTTGTAGATAGTTTTTTTTTTTTTTATATCTTTTCATGTGACAACACTGAAGAAATGACACTTTGCTACAATGTAAAGTAGTGAGTGTACAGCTTTTATAACAGTGTAAATTTGCTGTCCCCTCAAAATAACTCAACACACCGCCATTAATGGCTTAACCGCTGGCAACAAAAGTGATTCCATCTCTAATTGAAAATGTCCAAATTGGGCCCAAAATGTCAATATTTTGTGTGGCCACCATTATTTTTCCTGAACTGCCTTAACCCTCTTGGACATGGAGTTCACCAGAGCTTCACATGTTGCCACTGGAGTCCTCATCCACTCCTCCAGGACGACATCACAGAGCTGGTGGATGTTGGGGACCTTGCGCTCCTCCATCTTCTGTTTGAGGATGCCCCACAGATGCTCAATAGGGTTTATATCTAGAGACATGCTTGGCCAGTCCATCACCTTTACTCTCAGCTTCTTTAGCAAGGCAGTAGTCGTCTTAGACGTGTGTTTTGAGGTTGTTATCGTGTTGGAATACTGCCCTGCGCCCCAGTGTCCGAGGGGAGGGGATCATGCTCCGCTTCAGTCTGTCACAGTACATGTTGGCATTCATGGTTCCTTCAATGAACTGTAGCTCTCCAGTGCCAGCAGCACTCATGCAGCCCCAGACCATGACACTCCCACCACCATGCTTGACTGTAGGCAAGACACACTTGTCTTTGTACTCCTCACTTGGTTGCTGCTACACACGCTTGACACCATCTGAACCAAATAAGTTTATCTTGGTGTCATCAGACCACAGGCCATGGTTCCAGTAATCCATGTCCTTAGTCTGCAGCAAACTGTTTGCAGGCTTTCTTGGGCATCATCTTTTGAAGAGGCTTTCTTCTGGGACGACAGCCATGCAGACCAATTTGATGCAGGGTGCGGCATATGGTCTGAGAACTGACATGCTGACCCCCCCACCCCTTCAACCTCTGCAGCAATGCTGGCAGTACTTATACGTCTATTTCCCAAAGACAACCTCTGGATATGACGCTGAGCATGTGCACTCAACTTCTTTGCTCGACCATGGCGAGGCCTGTTCTGAGTGAAACCTGTCCTGTTAAACCGTTTCAGGATCTTGGCAATCTTCTTATAGCCTAGGCCATCTTTATGTAGAGCAACAATTCTTTCTTTCAGATCCTCAGAGAGTTCTTTGCCATGAGGTACCATGTTGAACTTCCAGTGACTAGTATGAGAGAGTGAGAGCGATAACACCAAATTTAACGCATCTGCTCCCCATTCACACCTGAGACTTTGTAACACTGAGTCACATGACACTGGGGAGGGAAAATGGCTAACTGGGCCCAATTTGGACATTTTCACTTAGGGGTGTACTCGCTTTTGTTGCCAGCGGTTTAGACATTAATGGCTGTGTATTGAGTTATTTTGATGGACAGCATATTTACACTGTGGTAAAAGCTGTATACTCGCTACTTTTCTTTGTAGCAAAGTGTCATTTCTTCAGTGTTGTCACATGAAAAGATATAATAAAATATGTACAAAAATGTGAGGAGTGGACTGTGAGATATGGTGTATGTATGTGTACACACACACACACACTTACACACTTGCAAGAAAAAGTATGTGAACCCCTTGGGATTATGTGGAGTTTTGCATGAATTGGGCATAAAATGTGCTCTGAACCTCATCGAAGTCACAACAATAGAAGAACACCGTCTGCTGAACATAATACTAAACAAACATTAGATGTTGCCATGGTTTAATTGCACATAACATGTAAACATTCAGAGTGCAGGGAGGAAAAAGTATGTGAGGCCCTAGCTTAATGACTTCTCCCCACTGTAAAACATGGCGGAGGGAGCATCATGGTTTGGGGCTGCTTTGCTGCCTCAGGGCCTGGACGGATTGTTGTCATTGATGGGAAAATGAATTCCAGAGTTTATCAAGACATTTTGCAGGAAAACGTACGACCATCTGTCCGCCAACTGAAGCTCCGCAGAGGATGGGAGGATGGGTGATGCAACAGGACAATGACCCAAAGTCAAGTAATTCAACAAAACAATGGCTGCAACAGCACAGAATATGCCTTCTGGAGTGGCCCAGTCAGAGTCCTGACCTCAACCCGATTGAAATGCTGTGGCATGACCTTAAGAGAGCGATTCACACCAGACATCCCAAGAATATTGCTACACTGAAACAGTTTTGTGAAGAGGAGTGGTCCAAAATGACTCCAGATCGTTGTGCAGGTCTGATCTGCAACTACAGGAAACGTTTGGTTGAGGTTATTGCTGCCAAAGGAGGGTCAACCAGTTAAGTCCAAAGGTTCACATACTTTTTCCTCCCTGCGCTGTGAATGTTTACATGTTATGTGCAATTAAACCATGGCAACATCTAATGTTTGTGTAGTATTATGTTAAGCAGACTGTGTTCTTCTATTGTTGTGACTTAGATGACGTTCAGAGCACATTTTATGCCCAATTCATGCAAAACTCCACGTAATCCCAAGGGGTTCACATACTTTTTCTTGCAACTGTGTGTGTGTGTGTGTGTGTGTGTGTATGTGTATATATATATATATATATATATATATATATATATATATATATATATATGTGTGTGTATGTGTGTGTGTGTATGTATGTATATGTGTATATGTGTGTGTATATATATATATATATATATATATATATGTGTGTGTGTGTGTGTGTGTGTGTGTGTATGTGTGTGTATATATATATATATATATATATATATATAAGGACTTTGGACCACTGAGCAACAGACCAGGTCTGTTTTTCTTTAGCCAGGGTAAGACATTTGTTTTTTAGGAGCGGCTTGACAAGAGGAATACGACATTTGAAGTCCATGTCCAGGATCCGTCTGTGTGTGGTGGCTCTTGATGCACTGACTCCAGCCTCAGTCCACTCCTTGTGAAAGTCCCCAACACTTTTGAATGGCCTTTTCCTGACAATCCTATCCAAGCTACGGTCATCCCTGCTGCTTGTGCACCTTTTTCTTCCACACTTTTCACTTCTAGATAACTTTCTATTACTGTGCTTTGATACAGCACTTTGGGAACATCCAACTTCTTCTTTTGCAATTACCTTTTGAGACAACCCCCCCCCCCCCCCATGGAGGCTGTCAATGATTGTTTTCTGCACAAGTGTCAGGTCAGCAGTCTTTCCCATGATTGTGATTCCTACTGAACCAGACTGAGAGACCATTTAAAGGCTCAGGAACCCTTTGCAGGTGTTATGGCTTAATTAGCTCATTAGAGTGGGACACTTTGAGCGAAGAATATTGCACCTTTTCAATCTTCTAATTTTCTGAGATTATGAATTTGGGGTTTTCATGAGCTGTAAGCCATAATCATCACAATTATGACAAATCAAAGCTTGAACTATCTCATATATTAGTTTCACCTTTAAGTTGCATTACTGAAATAAATTAACTTTTGCACGATATTCTAATTTTTCGAGTTTCACCTGTATATATGTATGTATGTATGTATAAATAATGTGTGTACATACATACAGTAGATACATCATATTGCCGAAAGTATTGGGACACCTGCCTTTAAACGCACATAAACTTTAACGGCATCCCAGTCTTAGTCCGTAGCGTTCAATATTGAGTTGGCCCCGCCCTTTGCAGCTATAACATCTTCAACTCTTCTGGGAAGGCTGTCCACAAGGTTTAGGAGTGTGTCTATGGGAATGTTTGACCATCCTTCCAGAAGTGCATTTGTGATGTCTGCCGAGAAGGCCTTGCTCGCAGTCTCTGCCCTTATTCTTCTCAAAGGTGTTCTATTGGGTTGAGGTCAGGACTCTGTGCAGGCCAGTCAAGCTCCTTCACCCCAAATTTGCTCATCCATGTCTTTATGGACCTTGCTTTGTGCACTGGTGAGCAGTCATGTTGGAACAGGAAGGGGCCATCCCCAAACTATTCCCCCAAAGGTCAAAGCATGAAATTGTTCAAAATGTCTTGGTATGCTGACGCCTTAAAAGTTCCCTTCACTGGATCGAAGGGTCCAAGCCCAACCCCTGAAAACAACCCCACACCATAATCCCCCGTCTAGCAAATTTTACACTTGGCACAATGCAGTCAGGCAAGTACTGTTTACCGCCAAACCCAGACATGTCCATCAGATTGCCAGACAGAGAAGCACAATTTTTCACTCCAGAGAACATGTCTCCACTACTCTAGAGTCCAGTGGCGGCCTGCTTTACACCTCTGCATCTGATGCTTTACATTGTACTTGGTGATGTAAGGCTTGGATGCAGCTGTTGGGCCATGGAAACCAGTTCCATGAAGCTCTCTATGAACTGTTGTTGTGCTAATCTGAAGGCAACACAAAGTCTTTAGATATACACGTGTGGCCATGGAGGTGATTGGAACACCTTAATCCAAGGATTTGGAGAGCTAGCCCAATACGTTTGGCAATATAGTGTGTGTGTGTGTGTGTGTGTGTGTGTGTGTGTGTGTGTGTGTGTGTGTGTGTGACACTATATTGCCAAAAGTATTGGGAATTTGTTTTTCCCCCATTGGGACGAATTGGATCATGCTTTATTGGAGTTTTTTTGCCTTCTTCTGGATCAGCTGTGGGTATAGGATTGTGTAATTGGGGTTTTCTTTTTTTTCTTGTTGGTTGAACTAGATGGACTAGTGTCATATTTTCAACCTCTCTAAATATGTAGCCACTTTAGAACTGTGTTATTTTCAGGATTACCAAGTAAAAATAAGAGGGGAAAAAAGCTTGAAAAAAGACATCCACTAGGCATTGTTTCCATGTAACCTGACCACATATCATTACCTTGGGGAAAAATGTCAGATAATACAATGCTCTACACAGCAATATATACTGTGTATATATACATTTAGAAGAATTTTAACCAAGAAAATAGCAGTTGTGTGGGTGACCCCCTCCAACCTCTGATGAGGGCCGGCACAGACCCAGCAAAACTTCACAAATATCCAGTGATCTTAAAGCAAAGCAGGCACTGACAACCTATTCTCCATAACTGGTTAAGCAGGTCACCCAATTTCTGCATTAGCAGCTCTTGAACTTGAATAAAGGAGATACAATTGGTAATGACTTATATTTAAAGATCTAAATAGCTCAGTAATCAGAAACTGTAGAAAGGTTTTTGTCTGGATCAGAATTATCAGTTAAAACATTCTATGACACTTTTAGTGGACAGCCTGCTGTGAGTAACATTTGTACTGAAGTGAAATTATTGTTTCCTCATAATATACACAGCTTGAAGACTTCCCAGACACTTTCTGTAAATTGCAACTTGCATGTTGCCAATTCAGAACCTGGCTCTCACTACCCAGCTGATAAGAGTAATGGCGATGTAACTGGAGCCTGTGGCCAGGCCATGTCCTCACCTTAATTGCATTGTTCTGTCCCTGTGCTCTTGGCTGGCTTTTAATCTGATTCTGTGTACAACAGGACAGCCATGTCTGCCACTTCCCACCAATCTAATTTGATATCTTTCCTCTTTCACCCGCAGGACAAACGCTCATCAAGGTTGGAGAGACTCAGAAGCGTTTAGGAATTGCTGAGAGAGACTTCATTCACTCTTCTTCAATCAACTTCTTGACTCCTTTGCGCAATTTCCTGGAAGGTGACTGGAGAACTATTTCTGTAAGTTTTATTTTTGGTGGTAAGTGACACCGGAAACGGCAGTGAGAATTTTGGGCTTCATGACTGAAATTGGCAGCAACCAATCAACTCATCCCTTGCATTTTTAAAGCGGTATTGAACGCCACCAAAAAAAAAATTGTAAATTGTCCCCTTGCAGGGTAATACCATAATGTGATAGTTTGCATCGCATATTAGCACATTATAGCAGACTTTATTCTCAAACGAAGCCTGATGGCGCTGAGCTGTCACCGTTCCCGGCCCTTCCATCTTCGTCTGGTTTTCCTTCCAGGTTAACGGTCTCTGGCTAGGCTGGGATGACATCACTCCTGCACACGTACATAGTCAATTCACCACAGCACATAGCAGGTGCCATAAATGTGGTCTAAGAAGCTCAGATTACAGTACTGCTGACAGGCTGGAGAGGCATTTATGATAGAAGAAACCACTAGGGTTTATTCTATTATAAAAACCCTGCCTGCCTGTGCTTCCCTTTTTTTTTTTTTTTTTTTTTTTTTAATAAAAGTTTAATACTGCTTTAAAGGAAAAGTAATGAGATTGTGTAATTGGTTGTTTTGGCTTGCAAAGGTTTTTTTGTGAAGTCTCTTGAGGTTGAAGTATTACTGGCCTTGCATGTTACATCCCTGTTCAGTTTGGCAAACAGTTACTCTCTACTAAAAGTGGGCTACCATTATAGAAGACCCAACACACTTCTCAAGAATCTGTAGTCTCAGGCATGTTTTAAAAGGTTTTAGTGTGTTTTAAGCTGGGTACACACCATAATTTTAGGGTTGGGGGTCCCTAGTGCCTATAAGGAACATGTACCTACCCATGCAAGGCTTGTTGTCACTTTTACTTTTTTTTTACTGTCATTGGTCCAGCAGGTTGAACAAATAAAAAAAAATGGCAGAAGCCCACTTCCACACAAGCAATGCTGATACAGGAATCTCTCCTGCGAAAACACTGTTTTCTGACAGCGGGGACTGCCCCCATTGTCAGAATACACAGATCAGTGCTGCTGTAGTACCAAGCTTTACAGTAGCAATCACTCCTGTACCAATTATAATGACAGCCTTGCATAGGTAGGTACATGTTCCTCATAGGCACTAGGGACCCCTAAAGCTAAAATTATAGCGAGGAAAATACTTCCGATATATACATTTTTTTTTTTTTTTTTTTTTTTTAATTTTGCGTTCTTGCACTCCACTCCATCCCACGACCAATTAGTGAGGCACTAGTTGGACTGTTATATTGGCTACACAATTGATGAGGATATGAAATGTTTAAAATATAAAAGTTGATGCAGCGCTAAAAGTTCTTATACCTGAACAAAGTACAAAATCAGAATATGTAGATAGGTGTATAAAGATGACCCAAATCCACATGGGGATAAGTAGGAAACAATGGCCCTCAATAAACAGATAACAGTGGTTAAGTGCAGGATGAAGTGTCCGTAGTTCATATATCTAAAGAAGTGCAGGTGAATCACAGCACACTCCAAAAACGTGATCCCAGGCAGTCTTGCTGCAATGGCCTCTCACCTCCACTCTATGACCCTACAGGGCCACAAAGCATACTGTAGATCACCTCGGAATCCTCCAATTCAGTGACTCTTTAGATAGGATGGCATCACATGAACAAGGACAGTATTCATCCAGACCAGTAGGCAAACGGAAAACACTCTCCTCTGATGTCACAACCGCTCATAGGCTCATAAATGAGGAGATAAACACAGTCCTCATAGTGTATTACCGCTTTAATTGCAAATGGGCAGCAAATATCCAAAAAGGGAAAAAGTAATCCACTTACATGGCAAACAGCTTGTATACAGATGGCAATACTGTGCTGGGTGTACAGCAGGATCAAAAAGGTGCACCAAGATGGCGTCACGCCGGAAGTACGTCACCACGCTAATGCCGTCGACGCGTTGCGTCACAAGACTGCCTGGGATCACGTTTTTGGAGTGTGCTGTGATTCACCTGCACTTCTTTAGATATATGAACTACGGACACTTCATCCTGCACTTAACCACTGTTATCTGTTTATTGAGGGCCATTGTTTCCTACTTATCCCCATGTGGATTTGGGTCATCTTTATACACCTATCTACATATTCTGATTTTGTACTTTGTTCAGGTATAAGAACTTTTAGCGCTGCATCAACTTTTATATTTTATTCATATTGCCTTCGCTTGGTATGGGACAGATGCTGGCTGCTTTCTAGCTTATTCTATTGTTTACCATAAGAGCGCAGGAGGATATATATCTATGTGATATGAAATGTTTGCTTTATGTCTCATCTCTAACACAGGTTGTTAATAAATGGCAATAAACGTAAGCTTCTTTGGCTTCTCCATAAGCTACTTTGGTTGTCTCCTGGATATCCAGTAAAAGTGATCTGGGTTGCTGTAGAACCTTCTGATCACTTTTATATTACTGTGAAGGTAGAAAAAATACCAGCTGGAACCTTGGCTGCACAGACCATTCACTTTCACCAGTCTTTCAGCAATCTCTTATGGATTAGTTTATTTAAAAAATGTATAGAAAATATGGAGCTGTCTTTTAATTCCTACAATCTTTCTATGGGCAACAACTCTTTGTTTTCATAAACCCTATGTAACAATCTTTTCAGTCTTTCCCTTGTGGTCTTATTGAGTGTAGTGTGTTATTTACCACAGTCCCAAGTGCAGTCATTCTTGGATGACAGATCACAAGAGCACAATGACTGCATTCAGAGTGGAAAGGAAAAACAAACCTGAGGTACATGTGAATGGAAAATCCATCAATAAGTCTAATTATCAGACTGGACATCCTTTTTCGCATGATGCACTCCCGTTGCTTTTGTTTAAACATCCACGAAGTATATCCTGCAATTGCACTTGCTATAATAAGTGATTTTTTTTTTTTTTTTTTTTTTTATGCAGAGGTGCATAGTGGAAGTGGATCGGGTGTCCCCAGGCCTCATCCAACCCCACCCTCCCTATGAGGCATACAAGAGTAAAAATAAAACAAAAATAGTTCTATAGTATGTAAACACTAACAATATCCTCCACTCATTTACTCATTTTTAGTCTGTTAATTATACAATTGAAATAGTTTTGTTAGATCTGTTCAAAATGTGCAATTAAAAAAAAGTTGATCCTGCCAGAAATCTTATGAGTTGATAATTTCCTGTTCTCCCTGCTAGTGCTGCATTTTTATCAGCAAACATTGAACCCAGCTATGTCTGAACTACAGAACATCTTCTCCTATGATATAGAGCAGAAGAGGGGAGCATTGTATTGCTCTGTTCTAAGGTGACAATGCTTCTACTCCATAGATACTGTATACTGGGTGAGCATTGTCACCCTATGACAGGAAGTGCGTCACTGGCAGGATCAACAGGTGAAAATAAGGAAAGAAAATTAAAAAAAAAAAAAAAATTCAGGAACAAAAACTAAGGACTGGGTAAGTTGCATATAACATTTGTTTGGGGGTTTGGATACACTTTTTAATTGATTTAATAAAAAATAAAAAATAGCAGTTGTGTGGGTGACCCCCTCCAACCTCTGATGAGGGTCGGCACAGACCCAGCAAAACTTCACAAATATCCAGTGATCTTAAAGCAAAGCAGGCACTGACAACCTATTCCCTGTGAACACATTGGACACATTGGATACGCCATGCACTTGCTTCTCAACAAAAATGAGGTGTTGGGACAGGAAAGGTCGATGATGTTGATGATTTTATAGCTGTATGTGTCTTTCCTGGGTACATGCCACCTTTTTATTCGTCCTGGTCACCATTCTCTTTGGGACAAAATGTAGAAAGGAAAAAAATTTAAAGCAGATCACAGCAGGGGAACAACACAACAACACATCCTACTGAAGGTAATATCCCTTGTGGTGATTTTTTTTATTTGTTTATTTTTAGCTACACTTAGGCTTTAATGGGAAATTCAACATTTACAGCATTTTAAATCTGCTCAGTGAGTAGCCCTGTTTGGTCGCCTCTCACCTGACATCCCTCAGTTTAAAAAAAAAAAAAAAAAAAAAAAAGTGAAGAAGCCGGCCAAACATTGCTTTCCTTCAATCAGATGCAGTCACTGTTCAGGTACTTTGACAGCTGGTGGAGCTGGCTGCCAAAATACAAAAGGTGCAGCAGTTTTTATCTGTCTGTATTGAGTAATATGGAGGGAGAAATCAGTTTTTTTTTTTTTTTATTGTGTCCATGTTAGAAGTCTCAATGTCAGGGTATATGTGTGTATTTGTGGACTGCATTCTAGTATCTAGAACAGCCTTTTCCAACCGGTGCCTTGAAGTTTCTCCAGGAGTGTCTTGTAAACAATTTGTGGCAATTTTTAGTCATTTTACCAAGTCAGCAGGTGGATCAAGCCTGCCTTTTCGTTACACAAAGCCACAGGTTTTCATTGTGCACCATTACAAATTTCTAGGCACCTGCATCCTAGCAACCATTGACACCATCAGTTGATATGGAGGATGTCTTGTTTGACCCTCCCCTGTCCCTCTCTGTAAGTATTTGGGGTCAAATTATCTGAGTGATAGAGAAAAAGTGAGGGAGAAGAGAAACATTGAAATACTATTCAGTATCAGTGTGCAAAAGTGTATTTGCTTTGGACAAATAAATCCTCTCTAACATCGGGTGTCCTACATGTGCTGGTGTTGCTGCATTAGGTAAAACTATTAGAATCGTTTTTTACATTTTAGAATGGGGTGCCTTGAGACTGTCCATCATTTTAAAGGATGCCTCAAGATTGTTCATAACTTTAAAGGGTGCCGTGACTGAAAAAGGTTGCAAAACACTGATCTAGCATCACTAGGTTTAACAAGTTAGGCCAGTGAATGAAATATCATATTTCTCTTTTATAGGTAAACATTTTGGAATTATTTCTGTGTTTTGCAGAAGGAGAGAAGAATCTTGCAGAACCGCCGTTTAGATCTTGATGCTTGTAAAGCTCGACTTAAGAAGGCAAAAGCAGCAGAGGCCAAAGCCGCGGTACAGTCCCGATCTAATTTATTTTTCTTCATGGATATGCATGCCATTCCTGGGCTTAAAGGGGACATCACTTCCAATTCCACATGCCTCTCATTTTTAACATGAATCCCTCATACCTCATTCCACTTACATCCAAGGTTATGGGATGGTTGGCACAGTAAAGGGTGGGCTTCATCCCTTCAGGTTGATTGTTACTCAGAACACCCAATCAGAAATGAGCTTTTTTGATAGCATGGGCACAGGAGAAAGCAGATTTCTGATTGACTATGATATATTTGCACCTCTGCCTACATTGTAAAACATTGCCTGGGAATGTATCGTATCAGTGGGGTAGGCTCAGTTGGCATATCCATCTTAAAAATATTATGATTGGCTGCTATTTAACTCCTCCCTATGTTTGTTTGTTTGTCCCTCACTAACTTTGTGGTGTCTTTTTTTTTTTTTTTTGTGTTCTGTGTTTTTTTGTTATTTTTCTCCCATAATTTGCTCAGCTCGAGGGGGATGTGAGTATTTGTTGTCAAGGCCTTTTGCTGTGATAGCTGATTCTTATTTTGCTTTCTTGTTCTCATCTGACAGTTTTTCTTTCCACTGCGGCTGTACTGGCTAGGGATCGGGGAGCATTGCAGGAAGGGAAGACACAGTTACACAGGCATAGGAAACCCATGTCCATTCACAGAGATTGTTTAATAGCAGTCTGATTTTGTGACCTTGACAGGAACGAGTATCACACTGAATCAGATTAACCTATGCAGTATATAAAAGTGGTGCAGTAATGCTGGGGGAGAGGGGGGTGGGGGATAGTTAGAGTAACGGGACCGCAGTAGTCAGCTATTCTGGGGGAAATGTTGCTCCAAGTCCCGGCAAGTAACAAAAAAACAAGGCAATCGGTCGCATGATCTCTGCTAAAGGAGATGCGCATGTAGTCTGGTTTGTGATCCTCCACTTCAGCAGAGATTATATGATTAAATGTTTAGGCGTTTTGGTCACATGACTGGCAAAAGAAGGAGCCAGGAGCAAAAATATTTTCCATATGTTAGATCTGTTTGGATAAAGCATCTTAAAAATAAATAAATAAATCAGTTGTGGGGACTGCTAATATGCTGATTTCCAGAGCCACATACCCAGAATAATTTGTTGTCTGTGCACAGCTTGTTGTAGGATTTCCTTATGTCTAAGGGTCACCATACACATTACAATCTAACCATACATTTTTTGTGCAATCATTTACCAAAATTATGTAATATCAGGGCCTTCCTAATTTATCCAGTAAGTTTGCATTTAGGCCCTTACACTACATAATTGTTGGTACATCTACAGGAAATTGTACAATTGGATTGTAACATGTGTGATGAGCACAAGGGATGCATGGAGACCAGGATGGAAAGCTCCTATTGGCTCAACAGAGCCAAGTTTTTGTTTTTTGCTCCTGGTTCAAGTTTAGCCTGTCAGAGAGACCTGTTACCAAACATATATTTTGTTTTCATTACTTCTGCACATGTGAGGAGAGGCTTAGGTTTTTTTTTTTTTTTGTTTTGTTTTTCTTCAAGGAAATTTATGAGAGAGAGAGAGAGAGAGAGAGAGATAGATAGATAGATAGATATAGATAGATATATAGATATAGATAGATAGATAGATAGATATAGATAGATATATATATTATAATTTTTTTTTTTTTTTTATTAGTCGGAGATTGTCTCATGGTCAGTAATAATGAGTGAACCAAGCAAAGTTCCGTTCACTGTACATGCACCATAACGCTCAATCCATGTGTAGCTGCTGGTTTCCTAGAAGCCAAAATTACATAATCGATTGCTATGGTGCAAGCAGACAACCCATGCAGCATCCTTGCTTTCTAGGATACATACAGCATGCAGCTTCCTAGCAGCCAATAAGCAGGACATCATTCATTTAGTTGGGGTAGGTATACCACCACTAAATTAATGACTTTCAGGTGCAGCAGCCGGAGGTTCGGCCGGTGGGTGGACTGACTATTTACTTCACCCATTTGGCAAACTGAAAACATGTAAAATTCAGGTCACACTCTACATGGCCGAAAACTAGAATTGTATATCTAGTGGTCAGTAAAAACACAGTGCCTTTTGCAGTAGTAACAAGACTGTTCACTTAATGTCAATCATTTGGAAGCATAATCCGAGAAACTGAGATTAGGGTGTCCCATTAAAACAATGTGAACCAATGCAAATAAATCCACAAAGAGCAGCTACCTCCTCTGAATTTGAAATCTGTTGAACATTGTTAAAGTGGTTGTAAACCATTACATATTCCCAGTGAAGTGACTGGCCTCAGGTGATGCACAGAGATGAAGCAAATCTTCTTACATAAGTTGTACCTGTTCATCCGCAGACTTCTCTTTTCCACATCTGTTCAAAGTGAAACATTTATAAAGCTTGCCTGAGCTGTCAGAAAGCAGGGGGTGGGGACCTGAGAGCTGATTGGAGGGAAGGGACACATCCGCTTCACACAACACACAGGAACAGATCTGAGGCTGTCAATCACATGGTGTCTGCTGGATCTCCCTCTCCTGTCACCTTTTTTACTTAATATCAGGAAAACTTGTTAGAAGTGAGTCATGCAGATTTTAGTGGAACTACGCAGCAGACAGAAATTGCACTTAGTGCTCTGGATTGAGACAAGTACACATTATAGAGGGATATGCTTTGTTCATGTCTGAGGTTTACAATCACTTTAAATGTATGTATAGCCAAAACTTGTCAGTTTTTTTTTATTGTCTGTATTCTTGCTGTGGAAATTCTCCCTCTGTGTCTTGGTGACCATTGATCTTGATGGGAAACCAACATTTTTTTTTGTTGTCACCAGAACAGAAAGGGAGGGGTTATCTTTCAAAGGGGACACCTGTTCTGTTAACAGTTGTCTACAAGGGGAATTTCACTCCTTTTGTAGAGATTCCCTCTCCCATCCTGTTACATCCCCATGACAGGAAGTGAGGGTAAATCCCACAAACAGGACACAAGCTGAAAGAAATTGATACAAATTGTAACCATTTTAAAAATATCAAACACAATTTTGACTGTGCATATGCTTAACTTTTTACCATTGGCTCCTGATGGCCAGTTAAAGGTTTTCTGGGCTTCCCAAACATGTGAGTACTCTGGCTATCAAGGGGACCACGTGATTGTCCTACCAGCTCCTAATTGTAAACAGTGATTGGAAGCTGATAGTAACAGTATAGTCACAGTGCTTGGGGGCGCTGAGTGAGTGCATTTATAGCATGCTGTTTAGGGTGGATGAGAGAATCTATTGGTTTCTCTTGTTCAACCTGCAGGGCTGAACAATAGCAATCTTAACGTGTATGGCTAGCCTTAAGTTGGCCATAGACGAAGCAATTTTTTTTTTCCCCTGCAACCATGGGTCCCTCCTGTGGAGCCATTGTGTTCTCACGTTGGGGGTGGCTCTATAATAGTCACTAGCAATAATCGCATGTCAAATCCAACAGGCTGGTTGTGCCCAAGTTGATCGATTGATCAACTTGGGTACATTCAGCCTGCCCATACATAGTTTGAATTTGAACCATCAATGGCTGGCTTAAGGCTGCATTCACATGGATGCACAGCAGCCAGGCATGGGTGCCCCTGGCAAGAATCTATAGATTTTCCTTGGTGGTACTAAATTCTGCTTGCAGCAGCTGTCAGCACTGGCTGTCATATCTGTACTCTGTACGAATCAATGGCCAGCACCACCGATGTCCGCATGTAACTGTTCATTTGAGTGGTTACATGCAAATAGAGCCTCTGACCAACCCTGGACACAGTGTACATCCAGGGTAAGTTTCTGTGGCGTTTTGGAGTGGGGATGCTTCATATCGGTGGAACTCCTCTAACCTTTAATTTCCCTTTCATCCCGAAGGCAACCTAGACCTTCCATGGATGAGCCGTGTAGTTTAATGGTCATAAACACTTCATATATCTATCTTCATCTAAGAATTTTGACATTTCTCAGATCAGTGTATATTAGAGTTTTGTGTCTTGTCTGTGAACAAAGATCTCCATGGTTTTGCATCTGAAATTTATGGAGATGCTTAGTTTTCATTTGCATAAAGGGCTATCCTTAGACTGCCCATACACTATACAATTTTCTGTCCAATTTCTGACCAATTTTCTTTGGATTTACCATCAATTGTGTAGTGCAAGGGCCTGCCTGATTGGATACAACTGAAAGTATTGTTTAGGTATGACCTGATATTATACGGTTTTTGGTAAATCTAAAGTAAAAATCTCAAGAAAATTTGTATAATGTATGGCCAGCCTTAAATGGAATCTAGATCTATTTTTTCTAAAATATTATTTATCCACATTTGTGACTCTGATCTATTGAATGAAAATAATACTGTTCGTTGTGTGCTTATATTTTAATGTTTTAGCTCTTAAAGTTAAAGTTGAATTTCAGGTATGGAGTTTTTACTTAGGTGCATTGCATATACAATATCTGTGAGATCCCTGTGGAAACTGGGAAAGGTTACAGTAGTCAACGCTAGTGATCTCCACTGTCTTTTGGGTTTCATGCCAAGTGGCTGCTCTGCTGCTTACTAAACACAAGAGGTTGCCCACTTGGCAGGGCACTATTCAGAGAACGCTTTATATTTTTTCACTACAAAGCTTTCTCTGGTGGAGAAGGGGGTGGTGAATGTATGACCTCCATCTCCTCATTGAGAGAATGCAAAACATTCCCTAAATGGCGCCCATGCTGATCAGGTGACCTCCTCTGTTCACAATGTAACAGGGCAGCTGTTCAGCATAGGATCCAGAAGTTAGTGGAGATCACTGGAATAGTGGTATCCAAGCTGGGCCAATGTAACTATGTAAAATATCCATACCTGAAGTTCTTCTTTAGGTTTAACTTCTATAACTAGTTTTAAAAATGTAATTACTTGTTAGAAGTAGTGCAGCAAAGTGATTGTGCTTGTGTTAGCTAATTTCCAATAGATGGCCAGCTCAGACTGAATAAAAGCTAAACATGCTGTATAGGACTTCTGTCTTCCCTGATTGTATCACTAAATAGTATGGATGGACAAATCTGCAGTGTTGGCTATTGGATTGTGACAGCCAGTGCCTGCAGAGTTGACCAAAAAAGCATTGGCTGAACAGTGACTATAGCCAATCAGATGCAGTGACTGTTCATCCAACACACACAAATCCTATTTTCAAATCCAAAGGATTTCAGGCAGGAGGGTGCCAACAGGGCCACCACTGCGTGGATTTTGGCCATTTCATTAGGAAACAGATGAAATTCACTCAGTGTATGAGTAGCTTTAGTCTTGAGTAATGCTACAACCCATTTGGCTTCATCATATGCAGCAGAAGCAAAGTTAATATCTTAGTTGTCACTAACTGGATGCATCAAGGTCAGTGTGAGGCATGTTGGTAAAGATTAAGTTAACCTAAACTCTCTCTGTTGTAGTATTGAAGACATATAAGAAGCCAGAGGCTAACTACTCTCATTCATACATAAAATGCCTTTTGGAGGAATGACCCTTTAAGAAAGCATGGTATAAGGCAAAGTTTTTCTTGCTGCTCAGTATAGGTGCACCTGGACCCCAGCTCTCCATTGTGTTTTTTTTTAATAACATCATCTCATGCTCTGTGCATGTTGCTAGGCTCTCTGCACTGTGCTTTGGATCTTTTCACTGAACCTAATTAATTAGCTGGGCAGGAAACCTTAATCAAAGAAGATATCCTACAGTGCTTCCAGCAGGTGCCGCATGCCTGATTCATAATGACTGATTTTTGTGTGGTGATCTTGGGACGTGTACAAATATGATCCATGCCATCAATATGCACGTATTGTTGAGTATCTTCTGTTCTATTTTTAAAGTGTTTCTTAGCATCACTAGGAAAAACTGTGGCAGCCATTTTGTAGGCTGTCCCTAACCACCAAATATGTTGCTGAGGCAATATGTTGGGGAAAAAAAATATATATATTTTTGGTCCACAGGCTGCCTTGCCCTTAGATTTTAGCAATATATACTGTACATGTCTCCTGTATGAAGATAAGCAAGCCTTTTATGTGCAAGGGGAAAATGGCAGCCACTCACATTAAAATTGGCAATGGGATGTGCACACTGGTGGGGCAATTTTACAGCAAATTATATAAAAACTTCCCAGCATTCACCTCTGCTAGCCAGCAAAGGTGACCTCACATGACCTGCCACTAGACAAATCTAGAGGCTGGTATTGTGTTTTTTAATACATTATGAATGGCTGAACCTGAACAAATATAGAGATGAGGAATGCTGACCTTTCTCCTACTCTCATTTGCTTGTTCAGGCTCTGTAATTCTGGGTTATGGAAGGGAGAATTGGCCAGGAAGAAATGTAACTCTCCTCCATTCTATCTAAAGTTAGGTTTTTAGGCTTCAAAACCTTTGATGGACCTTAGTCCCTAATGTTTTTGAGAACTAGCTGTATCATTGCCTGAGCAAGGTAAGTGGGTTCGTATGAGTTACTTTGGCGACAGGGCTTCCAGTGTAAATTTCAATGTAATTTCTCCTGCCCATGGAGCATAGAGGAAAAGGAAACTATGGGACTTGAAATGTACCACAAAGAGACCGTACAGGTATACATCAATAAAATTTAAATCATCTTTATTGTGCAATTAAAACATGGGTAAAAATAACCAATTTTCATATGTCATATACAGAAATGTCAGATTGGTATGTGTAATTGTTTCTAGATCATGACCGACGTGGTCGAAACACCAGACAGGAGCCAATTATTTGCACCACTTGGACATTTCTGTAAAAATCTCATAATTTCCTTTTCCTCTATGGCTCATGGACAGGAGGAATTACATTGATGTTTAGAGTAAGGGATGATGCCTGAAGAGTTCTATACGTCATCACATGAGGGTTTCACCATGATTATACTCTGCTGGTGTAAATTCTCAAAATGAGCCAATGTCATTTCAAAACCAGCCAGAAATAGCCCAGAGTACTCTAAAAAAAAAAAAAAAAAAAAAAAAAAAAAAATTAGTTTCTGGGACAACCGGTACTGGAAAAGGAGCAAAACAAAAAAAAATACGTAGCTGATTGCTCAGAAGAGTAACAAACATCTTCTAACTTGCAGAAGACTTGTGAAGTAAATTTAGATGGGAACTCTTCCTTCAATTGCACTGTATTAGTGTGATTTACAACAAATATTTGGACAGATTTCAGAAAAAGAAAAACATTTTTAAATTAGTCCAATTGGGAAAATGGCCAAACTGGCAAGCTCGATTGGCTCATTGTTGTCCCAGCGTACAAAATGGCTGCTTCAGCTGTGCTGGCTATAAGTATGTTTTAAAGTGATATATTGTGACAGTATTTTGTTTGTATGAAGTTGCTTTAAAGTGCAATAAAATATATGTATGTATTCACAATATATATAATAAAACAGGAGTAGAAAACAAACCAAGGGACTTTAAGGAAAGCTGGGTTGCCTAGAATGTTTTTTTTTTTTTTTTTTTTTTTTTTTTTGTTCTGACAGTAACTAGTTTAGGGCCTTGATGGTCCCGATGATACCAATTGCTTTCTGCCCCCCACTTCCATCCATTTATTTTAATTTGTTTTATTTGGTGTGCTTCTGTTTTTTTGCTTTGTCACTCATGTTCTCCCTGCATGACATGAGCTCTGTTCCCCGCAGGCTTTGCCTGACTTTCAGGAGACCCGTCCTCGTAATTACGTACTGTCGGCCAGTGCGTCAGCGGTAAGATCAATCTACTTCCCCCTCTTTCCTTGGCCCTCGTCACTCCCTTGGCCCTCGTCACTCCCTATCAGCTGCTCAGGACTGACAGGCTAGGTGTCAGGGCTTATTAGAATTCTAGGCCTTATTAGTGTCTTATATGAATAAAGAGTTAGAGACCAATTCTGCAGGCAGGATAGATCTTGCCATGTTCTGCTAATGTGGCTGAAAAAAGGAAGTAAGGTATAAAAACTGCAACCAATGTGGACATACTGACCACATCAACCAGCCAGGTTCATTTTGGTTTTGTCATACAGAACATGAGCTGATATAGATATATATATATATATATACAGTTGTGTTCAAAATAATAGCAGTGTGTTGAAAAAAGTGAATAAAGCTCAAAATCCTTCTAATAGCTTTTATTTCCATACACACAAATGCATTGGGAACACGACACATTCTATTCCAAATCAAAACATGAAGAAAAATAGATCAAATTTGTGTTGTTCCTCTAAAACAAAATGAAGAAAAGTGAATATTAGACTCTTAAAAAAAAAAAAAAAAAAATAGCAGTGTTTGTATTCTTCTTTACAAACTCAAACATTCACTATATAAACTGAAAAATGTTTGAAGATTTTGCTTTCCTTTGAATCACTTAATGAATATTTAGTTGTATAAGCACTGTTTCTGAGAACTGCTGTACATCTGTGTTGCATGGAGTCAACCAACTTCTGGCACCTGTGAACAGGTATTCCAGCCCACAATGATTGGACTACATTCCAAAGTTCTTCTCTATTTCTTGGTTTTGCCTCAGAAACTGCATTTTTGATGTCACCCCACAAGTTTTTATTGGATTAAGCTCCGGGGATTGGGCTGGCCACTCCATAACGTCAATTTTGTTGGTCTGGAACCAAGATGTTGCACGTTTACTGGGGTGTTTGGGGTCGTTGTCTTGTTGGAACACCCATTTCAAGGGCATTTCCTCTTCAGCATAAGGCAGCAAGACCTCTTCAAGTATTCTGATGTATTCAAACTGATCCATGATCCCTGGTATGTGATAAATAGGCCCATATCATGAGAAACATCCCCATATCATGATGCTTGCACCACCATGCTTCACTGTCTTCACAGTGTACTGTGGCTTGAATTCAGTGTTTGGGGGTCATCTGACAAACTGTCTCCGGCCACTAGACCCAAAAAGAACAATCTTACTTTCATCAGTCCACAAAATGTTGCGCCATTTCTCTTTAGGCCAGTCAATGTGCTCTTTGGCAAATTGTAACCTCTTCAGCACATGTCTTTTTTCCAACAGTGGGACTTTGCGGGGGCTTCTTGCAGATAGCTTGGCTTCACATAGGCGTCCTCTAATTGTAACAGTACTCACAGGTAACTTTACACCTTCTTTCATCTTCCTGGAGCTGATTGTTGGCTGAGTCCTTGCCATTTTGGCTATTCTTCTATCCATTTGAATGGTAGTTTTTCGCTTTCTTCCACGTCTTTCAGGTTTTGGTTGCCATTTTAAAGCATTTGCGATCATTTTAGCTGAGCAGCCTATCATTTTCTGCACTTCTTTATATGTTTTCCCCTCTCCAATCAACTTTTTAATCAAGGTACGCTGTTCTTCTGAACAATGTCTGGAACGACCCATTTTCCTCAGAATTTCAGAGAGAAATGCACTGTAACCAGCATGTACAACATTTGCTGCCTTCCTTCCTTAAATAAGGGCAATAATTGCCACCTGTTTTTCAAAGAATGAATGACCTCACTAATAGAAGTCCACACTGCTATTATTTTGAACAAGCCCCTTTCAATGAGTGATTCAATTACACAGAATCAGCAGCATGCATGTCATGACTGTTGGGTCTGTTGGATTTCTATTACTCTACTACACCTGCTAGTAAATTATTTGCCATGTAGAAATATCATTTCTACCAAAAACAGTGATTGATCAGGTTAGTGATTCCTGACTGCTATTATTTTGAACACAACTGTGTGTGTTTATGTATGTATATATGTATATGTATGTATGTGTGTGTATATATATATATATATATATATATACACAGCAGCTGCACCTTTGCTACAGTTGCCATTCCCCCAGTTTCTTTTACCCAACCCTAGTAGTTGTATCCTGACCTCCTAGAACTAGAATATTAAGCAGACTATTACATTTAACAAATGATGGTTCAAATTTAGTGATACAGGAATTATGTGCACTTTCTCCAATGATAATATTGGCTTTATTTGAGTATATTTGCATTCACCACATCCCAGCCACTGATAATACATTTTATGCCACGAGAGCGGTCTCATGCCCCTGCACTGCCACACACATTACAATTTACAACATAATATACGTATAATCTTCTTTACCAATGGGACAGCATGTTTGGACACAAAGTGGATCGTTTAGGCTCTCATATTGAGTAAAGTTGGTAATTCTAAAGGTGGTCATACACTTTGCAAAGAGCCTGCCTGGTTTGATATAAATTGAATGGGTAGATTAATTATGCTCCTATGGTTATTGATAAATCTAATGGAGGATGTGCAGATAATGTAGTCTGTATGCCCTCCTTTGGATTTACCAAAAACTATAGTTTGAGATCCTATCTAATAATCCCTAATTATTTCAGTCAGGTAGAATCTTGATTTTAGATAGTTGTTCGCAAATATAAGGAAAATCAAACGATCAGGTTATGTGTATAGCCTACAGAGTGTTAACCTGTCAGTAAACAAATAAGGGGGCTGTATGGAATTGGTAGTTGCCTGGTCCAGGACAAGTATGCAAGTCAGTAGAGTCAGAGACCCATATCTTTATAGTTTTCCTGGGTCGGTCACTCAAAGTACTGAAGTGAGAGTCAGTATGACAGTCAGACAACTAACATTTTTTAGGAGATATCGCTTCTCGGCCTTTTGGCTAAGATCAAGTGTAGTATCTGTTCTTATCAGTGTCCAGTGGGGGTGCTCCCGACCATTCTAGTTTACGGGGATGGTTGTTGTATAGTACCCTCACTGGTATGATGGGGGTCCGGAAGGCTAGTACCGGAGGGACAGAAACCAGGGAGCGCCATGATTCGTTCTGGGGCCTTGGGAGTAATTCCTCTGGGGAGACTGGAAAGACCCAGTACCTCCTGATCTGAACATGCTACCTTGGTCTGGCCTGGGGTTGGGGACGCAAAAAGTCCGCAAACTCAGTGCCCCCTGGGGAAGACGCTCTCAGGGGTGTCACTAGTAACACTTGGGTGTGGGACCCCACGGTGTGAAGATGACACATGGCCACTGTTTTTCACTTCTTTTTGCACAGCGCCCTAAGGACCAGGTCTTTTGGCTAAGTCCGGGGCAATTTTTGCTACAGGCCTCAGGGCCTGGTCTGTGCACTATTAGGCACGGTACCACTTTTTTATTTTCTATTTATTTACCACTCCCACGTTTTGTCACTTTTTCTGTTCTTATGTGTGTGTTTTTCACGGATGGAGGGTGTGGGTCCTCGGGCCTTACCTGAAGTCTAGGGGGAGGATGTGTGGCCATACGGTTCCTTCCTCCCCTGATCCCTAGGGGGTTTTCTCTTCGGGAGAACCCCCTCGCCTAGTACTGGATGTCCGGCTTCGGCTGGGCATAAGGAACGGTGGTCCACCAGGCCTTTTGGCCAGGAGGACCAAATGGGAACCTTGTCCCTGTCAGGAGCTTCGTGCCCCGGGGGATCAGGCGAACGGTCCAACCCTTTCGGGGGTAGGACAAACACACCCCTAAGTGCACGTTTTTCGTGTGGTGTTTTGCACTTGCACTTTTTTGCGGACACTTACGGGTTTTTTCGATATAGTTGCACGTTTGCGGACTTAAAAAAAAAACAAAAAAAAAACAAAACATTTTTTAGGAGATTTCAGCAATGGCTTCCTCCATGTTTCTCTTATCACTGGTTTTGTTTAAGGACTTGGCATGGCTACATTGAGAAGATGAAGCAGGGGTCAGAGCAGGTAGCAGGGTCACACCACCACAATGGCATGCAGTCACTAACAAAGCACTAGTACTGTAGGATAAAGGGCACACTACTCATTACAGACCTCACTTACAGCTTCACCCATTCCTGTATGATGCTTCCGTGCTTATTTACAACAGCATCCAATTTGCTAGCTGCCACTCTGGGTGGCTAAACAGCCATGCCAGGTCACTCCTGCAGAATGCATTTGGACTGCTGTGGATGCAATCTTCCTCTAATGGAGGTGGCTATATCCTAACATTTGTGATTCCACCTCTTAAATGAATATGCAAGCTGTCATTACAGACATCTTGTGAAAATACTAAATGAATTTCTTTCCTGCAGATCAAGTACCTTCAAAGCTATGGTCATTGGCTCGGGTGTCTCTGGCATCAATACTTTCTCATTCATTGACCAAGGACAAGCATGTAGCTTGTAAGAATGAATACTGGCTGTATGCTTGCTTTGGGTCAGTGACTGAGAAAGAATGGAAATCTGACATTAGGGCAGCTAGCATTTTCAGGAGCTGGCCAGCAGCGGCAACCTACATATTTATTGAATGCAGAAGTCCCTTAAGACTACTACTACTACTGAGCATTAGAGGCAGCTGTATAGTCAGAGGAAATTTTCATTACCATGGAAACATATGAGGCCTCCTGCATAATATATGCAGAACACTGTTGCCCTTAGCAACCACTAGAGAAGATAGCACCTTGAAGAAGGTAGTTTTTTGTAGAAACTGAAAGATATACAGTTTTGTGATTGGCTGTCTCAATGGACCCAGAGATAAGGAGGAGGAAGACAAAGTAGTTGGAGAAAGTAGATCACAAAATAAGTTCCACTAAAGCCACCAAAAACAGCTGCCAAGCAGCAACAGAACCACCTGGCTTGATTTAAAAGGTATTTGAAAGGCTACTAAAACCATTTAGACCAACACAAATGTGAGTGGGACTTGTTTATGCCATTAGCAGCTCAAGGTTGCAGTTCCATAACTCTATCCAGACAAGTTCCTTTTCATAAATCATTTGGTATATGTAGGTCTTCACTGGTTTGTTTTATATGGTTCATGTAACATGACTGTATAGGAGATTTGTAGGAGTAATACAGATGTGAAGGTCATTTGACTTCTCTTTTTTTGTTGGAGTCTGACTTTCCCTTGAGCGTTTGAATTCACCATGTCCAAACTTTCATTGTTAACATCCATCAGCCATACTCTTGTCTAGGAAAGACCAGAGCATTCCATATAGAGTTCCACAGACCTTCTGTAGTGTATACTAAAATCACTTTAAAATATACCCTGACCTTATTACATTTCTAAGGCAGTTACTTGGATCCTATGCCCAAGGGCTGTACATGGAGCCTTGACTTGTACAAAAGACAAAATTAAGCCTGGTCTGCTGCTGACACTACACTTTTACCTCTGGCATGTATCTGTCAGTGGACAGTAGATAATTAGGCATTTAAGTTGTGTGCCAAGATGAGGTGGAACTTGATTTTGATTTTAGCTAGCCTATTCAAGACTCCATGTACAGCCTGGTCCTTGGATACAGATGGTGCTCCACAGGGACATAGAGATCAATTTAAAGACTAACACTGGTACTTGTGTTCATTTTGGTGCTGTTGTACTGCAGAAATGTTAAGAACCAGGTCAGGTCCACTTCAATGGTATTCTCTTTCCTGAAGTGTTACAGTTTAAAAAGTGTGCCTTTTTTTACAGGAGTATCTATAGCCAAAACTTTGTATTGGCTTTGGCAATGTATGTTCTCCATCTTTTAAGGGGCATGAAGAAAACCTATAGCATAACCATACACAATATACTAAAGCCACCCAATAGTGTTACAGTATTATTATACCATCTAATAAGTCTGGGTTGATTAGTAGAAAAGCAGAAATATCCAAACAATAAAATGCAAGAATAAATGATTGAACATTTTAATAAATAAATAACTATTATAGTATAAACCTTTTCCAGTCACTATCTCAGGTAGGGATGCACAGATTTATGGACCACTGAAAATTATTGGTGGAAAACAGGGTCATCGGTCGATAGGGAAAAAAAAGGTGCCAATAATGGCATGTTGTGTCCCGCTGACAGTGCAAAATCGCGTCCCATAGACCTCAGTGCAAAAATGCCCCTAGGGACTTCAATGAAATATTGCACCCCATAGACTTCACTGCAAAAAAACCTCTAGTAACTTCAATGCAATATCGCATCCCATAGACTTCAATGCAAAAAAATGCCCCTAGGGACTTCAATGCAATATCGCATCCCATTGACTTCAATGCAAAAACACCAGCCACAATAAATTGAAAAAAAAAAAAATCAAAAACTGTCCATTTTCGGTTTCAGTTTTCAGCCAATTGCATCCTAAATTTTCGGTTTCGGCACCAGAATTTTCATTTCGGTGCACCCCTAATTTCATGAAAACTTATTCAAATTAAATCCTATATAGGTTCCTGTTTCCACACATATTTAGACATCTGCAAAAATGTAAATCTAGTAAATCTGAACAGGTACTCTATTGGCACCATTACAGCAAATAGTTGCTGGGTAGTGTAAAGGAGATTGTAGTATGTTTAAGTGCCTATCTGAACAATCTCTTCAGTTTTATATTCGGTCAATTAGGTCTTCACTCTGCCTTTGCAGCCAAGTTGAAGCACAACTTCAGACCGTTTTGGGTACATTTGGGAAGAGTAATACTTTGTGAAGTTTTTATTGATCTCCATGTCCATGTTGGAGTGTTTCACTTGAATATCTATCTGACACGATAACAAGAAATGAAGGGAACAGTTGTCATTGTAACAGTAAAACAATCAATGGACAAAGACTCTAATACCTGATGGAGGTTCTGACCCTTCTAACACTGTCCAAAAACTAAAACCCAGGTTTGTGCTGAAGAGTGCAGTATGTTTGCAGGCACCATATTGAAACAACCCAATTTGCTATATTGCTGTCAGAGATCCCCGAACATCCAGGCGTTGGTGGACATGTCAGTTCTGCAAATCCTTATAGTTCAAAATCGAAATTTGCCTGGGAACAGTGGTGCCTTTTGGCAGCAATTTAAGAAACCATGGTGTTGCAATACAAATCTGCGGTGCCAGCATATGGTGCCTGCTAGTTAATTATAGTCTTGGTTTTATTGTGTATGGCCATTTACACAAGTTAACTTCAGAGTAGCACCGTGTCTTATAAAGAAGCTAAAAGTCTTGTTTTCTGCAGATGTACACCTAGACCACCTCTTATTGTCTTGAGGGAGGAACATTACTCATGTTTTGCCTTAACATCAAAATTTAACAAGTGCATAATGAGGCATTGGCACAGGTTCATATAAAATGTAGTGATGCTTGGCAAAGTGCAGTAAAATATGGAGCCAGATTTACACTTCATGTAGACAGATCTGTAAAAAGAAATATTTCCTTGGCTTCTGGGGAGTGCTGCACAGTGTGCCTCTTCCCATGGCACTGATGTATTGTAGAGTATCTTTATTTTTCATATTGATCATGTAATATCTACATTACATAGAATGGCACTGAACAACAATTAGGCTCAGTAAGCCACTTCAAAATAAGACAAACATAAGCAATTCAAACAATCCATAATGAAACAATGAATAAAGAGGTCACCTTCAGTAAATTCTGCACTTTAAAACAATTAGTAGATCCAGAGATATAGACAACAGAATTTATATGCAGATCTTGAATGACCATGCCCTTTTATGTCTTGGGTTATCTGTTTTGCTCTTTTAATGCAATAGATGGCTTCAACAAAAGAAAATCTCAGGAGACAGAAAAGGGTGGGGTCAAGCTTGACCATCACAGGGAATGTCAGTGTTTTTTATGTGATGTGATTATATTTCTGGATCTGCTAATTGTTTGGACATGCAGGTTTCACGAATGATAACCTCCTCTTTTTGAATTTTTATTCTATGCTCAGTTTGACCTGTCCAAGTTTTGTTATGGGTTCAGTTAAGTTGGCTGTATAAAAACCTGAATGCACCACATTAAAACCTTCAGTCTAAGTTTGCAGTGATCCACACTCCCGTTAACATTTCCTTTTCCTTCCCATCCCTCCTCTGTGATCATCATTCGCTGTTGTGTTTTGTTGAGTGCCTATGACGTTATCTCAGACTCATCTCTCCTGTTACTCTGTGACTGCAGCTTTGGAGTGACGAGGTGGACAAGGTAAGCACGCCAAAGACCACATGTAGGACTATTGTTGTGCCCTGTGCTTCCCAGAACTGTTCTCAAATCAAACCAGGTCTCGCCATCTCAGGCCTCAGAAAATGCCAGCACTACATATCCTTTTGGCTGCTCCATTCACTTTAAATTAGAGTACAATAGTCCAAATGGAACAGTGGTGTTCCATTTAGAACAAAGCTGCTTCATTCACATTTAATTAGGGTACAGCAGTCCCAAGATGGCCAGAATATCCAACGATCGCACAAGTGTTTTGCGGAGCAATCTCACCAAAACATGGCTGAGTGATTGGGTTTATGCCTTGCACAGGTACCCCCAGCATTGGTCCTTGAATGTTTGTTTGTCTGGGAAGTTCAAATTTAGGTAATATATTTTTCTATTTTTCCCTGGAAAACTATTTAACTAAAAGGAATTTATAGGGGCACTATGGTTTCAGTGGTATCTAAAAAGGTCCAAAGGATCTCTAACCAGGAACCAAATCAGTAAAAGATTTGCCATTTTCTGAAGTGTTGACCACTGGAATAAACCACAACTTTTCTTCACAAATCTAGCATGTAGGGGCAGTGTAGGCATGCCGGAGATCCTATTCCCTTTTCTGTAACAGTCACTGATCCATTTTAGGGCTTTTCAGCATCTTGTCAATACCTTATTATGATGAGGATGTTGGTTCTTCTATTGCCTAATGATTGCAAGCAATGCCAAGATCTTTTATGTGTCTCTTTACAGACCTAAAATGGGGCAAAATCCAAGCCTTCAGTAAGTTTAATGCACATAGATGTCTTCAGATAGGACATTGAAAATGGAGTCTATAGGTTATTCCCACTTTTTGTTGACCCAGGTGCAAGATGTAAGCATACCTCTCCGGAGGTTACAAATATACTTCTTTAACAGATAATTTGTATTATCAAGCAAAATCTTATGAGAAATGGTGATGATGGATTTTGGGGGTATGGGGAAGTGAGGAGTTGTGGTGACTTTGATAGACTCAATGAGATTATCCTGCACCCACCTTTTTATAAATTCTTTTATTTTTCATTTTCAAGAGGAAAAAAAAACATACAGACAGTATTGATATTCACATGACTGAAAATGTATGTGATGGTGACTGTCATCCAAGCGATATTCAAACCAACTGAAAAGGTTCTTTAGTTTACAAGTTTACAGTTACTGAGCTACTCTTTCTAGGGGTATGTCCAGAGAATATTCCTGTAGATACTACGCCTGAGAAAGTGTTGCGATAGAGGAAAACAAGTACCAGAGATAGTTGTGGTTCTCATTGGTCTTCGGAGCCTGTAATAGATCCCGTATAGACATTGTCCTGTGTCAGTGGGGAGCAGCCGAAAACCAAGAGAGTAAAAGGATTATCCATAAAGGAACTACTGAACGGGAGAAAAGAGTGGGGAGATAAAGGAGAAGGGGGGGGGGGGGGCAGTGGTGCTAGCAACTCGAGCAGTTCGAATAGGCCTCTGTGGTCAGTGGTGCGTGGTCATAGGCTAACCTAATAAAGATTTATGCTGGGGGTCCCATATTCCTTGGAACAGGTGAATTCAGTCCAGTAGAGCCACGTCCAATTCCCCACCTTTGAAAAAAAATATGCATTTAAAGCTAAATTAACAGTCTTGTAAGGAGTAATTCACATCAATTCACTTTTCTGAAGGAAATTCTGCTCCAGGTTCCCTCTATTAAAACACACATAACTAAAAGCCTTGGCGTAGGTCATATGGCATTTGCTGTAGGGGAGTACTGGAGACCAGATTGGCTGATCCTTTCTGCTGAGATAACATACCAAAATGCCTAGGCCTTTGGTGATGTGAGCAGTACTAGAGGAACAATGAGCAGCATTTTCTCCAGGAAAGGTATTTAAGCTCTTGTATTGCTTGGTATTTTCCATACTGTTAGCATGCCTTTAAGTTAAAGTAGTATTAAACCCAAAACCAAAAAATGTAATATTGCAATTTACCAATCTTTAGATGGGGTGGCTGCACTAGTTATCTTTTAGTCTCCCCCCCCCCCCCCCCTCTATTTTCACCTGGTGATCTGGCCAGTAACACCCCTCCTGTATTAGAGTGCCTGCACTCTGGATGAAGGAGCACAGGGGAACCTTTGGACAGCACTATTTTCAGTCTGGTCAGGGGGTGTATTAAATGAACTAGCAGATTTAAATCCACTACCAAATTGGAGCCAAACTCCAGCTATAATCAGTTACAAGTTTTTTGTTTTTTTTTCCTTTTGGGATAAAGGTTTTACATGAATAAATAACTGATCATTGTAAGTACCCCTGTTGCTGTTAAATGGGTTGTCTCATCCCTGTAAAGTTATACATTTGGAAGAGAGCTTGTCCTTTTGAAAACACTTACTGGCTGGATCACCAGAAGAAAATCAAGGAAAGAAAACTACTGCAGCCATTACATCAAAAAAATGGTAAGCTGCAGTATAATAAATGTTTGATCTATACTCAAATCTTTCATCAGTATTAAACCCAAAAGCAATTTTAAGTCCGGAATGAGCAGCTTCATGTCAGGTGCTTTTTTCATTGATTATCTGGTGGTGTTCTGCCATGCTGGTGTTTTCTGAGGCTGTGGGTTGGGAAACCACTATGTCATGTACCTTAAATTTGTGACGGGCACCTATTATTTCTAGACTTGGCCTAATGCCAGAAATAGGACTGACCAAGGCGTCCATTTTGTTTGTTGGCTGTTTATCCTCCTCTGTTGATTTGTTTATAACATCCCTCCCTAGCATGACCCTCTCCTCCTCCCGAAAGAAGCTCTTCTGGATGGGTAGGGATAGGTGATTGTTATTTTCTAGACACCAAATGTGACAGCTTCCAGACATACATACATTTTTGTCATCTTAAATAAAAAAGAAAAGTATGCAAAATGATGTGCCAAGGAAGCAGGCCACGTCAGAAGGCCAAGAAATGACATCACCCAGCTGTGGCAAACTCATCAATACTTCCTGCTGTCCTGATTGGCTGTCTAACTTTACTACCAGACGAATATAATACATAGCTGACAACCATTGCTGATTTTCAGAGACAGTCCCAGGTTTTGGAAATCTGTCCTCCAAATTTCTTTTCATAATCTAAACTACATGCTGAAGTGTCACATTTGGTTATTGACTCAATATTTGTGATTTTTTTCTTTTTAAATTTAAGTAACGTTTTAAAGGACATTAAATGCTTTCATATTAATGTTGATTAGTGAATATGGCACAATAGGATTTATGCTTTATGATCTGAAGCTGAATGTACAAAACAGCCTAAATAGATCACTGCAACAGGAAGGACAAATGGAACGTGACTGACTATGGTAATGACTAAGCTGCCCTAATATACAATGAAAGTGATAGCAAACTGTGAATAAAGAATGAATGTGTGAAAATGGGAATATATAGTTCATTTCCTTATCCAAGGCTCTGCAACTGCTAAAATACATGTCACCTCTCCTCATTGCATGCCAATGGCATTGTGCAGGGGCCCTTAGTAAATGAATTGTTTACAATGGAGTGTATACTGAACTTGTGTTAAAACTGAACTCCAGGCAAACGACTAAATATCCAGTTGAAATTCAGAGCTGTTTTATCTGTCAAAAGATTTGTATTTCTGTCCATTCAGTTCTGAGATTTACACAGCCACCTGAGGGAAGGAGAGCTTCCCTTCACTTCAATATAAAGAACACTGGGACGTTTTAGGTGTATTCTAATTGATTTACAACAACTCTGGGAGCTTGAACTCCCCTTTACTATAGGAGTGTTTTAGGAGGTTGTAGTAAATGGCCACTATATGGAAGATATGGCAGTCTTCATGTAGCAGCCATAACATTATGACCACCCACCATAACCTATTGAGGCATGGACTCCACTAGACAGCTGAAGCTATGCTGTGGTGTCTGGCACCAAGCTGTCAAAGGCAGAACCTTCCAGTCCTGTAAGTTGTGTTGTGTGGCTTCCAAGAATCTGACTTGTTTTTCCAGCACATCCCCACAGATCTTTATTGGATTGAGATCTGGAGACTTTGGAGGCCAAATCATCACCTCAAACTTGTGTTTTTTGTACCATGCTTGAATTCATCAGACCAGGCCACCTTCTTCCATTGCTCCTGTGGTCCATTTCTGATGCTCACATGCTCATTGTTGATGCTTTTGGCTGTGGACATGGATCAGCATGGACACCCTGACTGCTCTGAGGCTACACATCCCCATACACAACAAATTCCTATGTACTGTGTGTTCTCACACCTTTCTGATGGAACCAGCTTCAACCGTTTTCAGCAACTCTTATATTGGACCAAACTACACAGGCCAGCCTTTGCTCCCCACTTGCATCAGTGAGTCTTGGCCACCCATGACCCTGTTGCTGGTTTTCCTTCTTTGGACCACTGCAGGCTGGGAACATCCCACAAGAGCTAAGGTTTTGGGGATGCTCTGACCCAGTTGTGTAGTCATTACATTTTGGCCTTTGTTAAAGTTGTGGAAATGCTTACGCATGCCCATTTTTTTTTTTTTTTTCGGTTTTCAATTTTTTCAATTTCAGGGACAACATGTTCACTTGCTGCCTAATACATCGCACCCACTTTCAGATAACATTGTAACGACAATCTGTGTTCTTCACTTACCTGTCATAAGGTTCTCTCTCTCTTTGTGCAAATGGAGCTTTGAATCTGCTCCCTGAATAAACTTAGCAGTTATTGGAAGTGTGATCATTTTACTATGTGACCCAATTTCTAACATTCACATAGCATCTCACTCCGTGGCTCCTCATGTCCTCTTCTTTATATAGGTGTTTTTTTTTTTTAAATCCTTTGCTGTTTTTTCTCTCTCCCCCCCTCCCCCCCTCTTAGCAGGAATCGGGTTGGGATTGCTCCACCATAATGAGTACCCTCTCCTAGAGATATTTTCCACTGTTTCTTTATAAAACCAATCTCTTGGTATGAGAAACGCATTGAACAGCACACCATACCCCATCCGTAGAACCAGCACTTACCTTAAAGGAAAGCTTAATTCCATTTCATAGTGAATGGACTATGTTGAGTAGTGGGGTATCTGAGTGTATTTTTTCTGTGGACATTTTATCATCCATACGCAATGTTTTTGTAATTCTATCTTGTCTATAGTTAATATACAGCTCCTTATTCCTGAATTTTAGTTTTCAATAGATGTTTGAAGTACAATCATTTTCATGTAAGTTTCAAAGGATGTGCCCTCTTTATTCCTGAATGTTTAAGATTGTATTATTCATTTTAATGATATCTGTTGTTGTACCTGATGGATATCAATTAGTACAACATGAAAAGTCCCAATGTCCCTTTATTTTTGGTGTATATATTGCTTTAAAGGGATGTGATTCAATATAACTTGCCAGTCACAGGTGTAATTAAAATCCACTGCTGTTCAGGTAACATACCCTGTGACTGGATAGTGAAGGAAAGGCAGCAACATTGAGGTCATCTCTCTGCTCTTGTTTTCGATCAACATGCTTTTTGCACTGCAGCATAACTGATTGGCTCCTTGTGCTGCTGCCACCCAGCCCCCTTGTGAGCACTGCTGCACATTAAAAGGCTGATACCAGGTTAAATTCAAGTGCTTTCATTTATATATAAAAACCTTTAAGGCTCTATTACTGAACATAGAGCTACATTAATTTGTTTATATCTGCCTGGACTTCAGTTTGAACTTTTTTCTGTCTCTTACTGACCATCAGCCAGGAGGCAGTAGAGATGTTGTGTCAAGTTAACTTTGGAAACTGTTTTCATGTAAAGACTTGCAACAGTTTCAAGCGGATTGTGCAGCTAGGTGGATAAACACATTCATTGGAGTGCAGTGATCTGAATAATCAGCTTAACTTGCAGTCTCCTAAAAATTCCTTGTATTTTTATTAAAAACATTGATCCATTCAGTGCTTATTAGCTTCCTGGGATTTATGTAATACAGTGGGGAAAAATAATTATTTGATCCCTTGCAGATTTTGTAAGTTTGCCCACTTACAAAGAAATGAAGGGTATATAATTTTTATCATAGGTGTATTTTAAATTGTAGAGACAGAATAGCAATAAAAAAAACCCCCAGAAAAACGATACAAATGTTATAAATTAAGTTGCAGTTCAGTGGGTAAAATAAATATTTGATCCCCTACCAACCAACAATAATTCTGGCTCCCACAGACTGGTTATGTGGTACACAGATTAGTTCTGTCAGTTTAAGAAGGTGCTCCTAAAGACAATTTGCTATGTGTATAAAAGACACCTGGCCACAGAATCTGTCTTCTGTTCACACCTCAGCTTGCCATGGGCAAAACCAAAGAGCTGTCACAGGACATCTTAGACAAGATTTACCTGCGCAAGGCTGGAATGGGCTACAAGACCATCAGCAAGAAGCTTGGTGAGAAGTAGAAAACTGTTGGAGCCATTATTCCCAAATGGAATATATACAAAATAACCAGCAGTCGCCCTTGGTCTGGGGCTCCATCCATGATTTTGCTTCATGGGGTATCATGAGAAAAGTGACAAATCAGCCCAGAACTACAGGGGAGAAGCTTGTGAATGATCTCCAGGCAGTTGAGACTGGAGTCACCAAACAAACCATTGGTAATACAAGATGCTGCCATGGATTGAAATCCTGCAGCACATGCAAGGGTCCCCTTCCTCAAGAAGGCACATGTACCGGCCTGTCTGAAGTTTGCCAATGAACATCCAAATCATTCAGAGAAGGATTGGGAGAAAGTGCTGTGGTCAGATGAGACCAAAATGGAGCTCTTTTGGCATTAACTTGACTTTCAGTATTTGGAGGAAGAAAAATGCTGACTATGACCCTAAGGATACCATCCCTACAGTCAAGTATGGAGGTGGAAACATTATGCTTTGGGGCTGTTTCTCTGCTAAAGGTACAGGCCGACTTTGCTGCATTGAGGGGCCAATGGATGGGGCCATGTATTGTAAAATCTTGGATGAGAACCTTCTTCCCTCAGCCAGAACACTGAAGACAGGTCCTGGATGGGTCTTCCAACATGACAATGACCCAAAACATACCACCAAGGCAACAAAGGAGTGGCTCAAGAAGAAGCACATTGAGGTCATGGAGTGGCCTAGCCAGTCTCCAGACCTTAATCCTATAGAAAATTTATGGAGGGAGCTGAAACTTTGAGTTGCCAAGCGAAAGCCAAGAAACCTTAAGGGTTTAGAGAAGATCTGTAAAGGAGAGTGGACCAAAATCCCTGCTGAGATGTGTGCAAACCTGGTAACCAGCTACAAGTAACGTCTTACCTCCTGTGCTCGCCAACAAGAGTTTCTCTACCAAGTACTAATTTATGTTTTTGGGATCAAATACTTATTTTTACTCCCTGAACTGCAGCTCAATTTGCAACTCAACATTTTGTATCATGTGTTTTTGATAAAATTATAGACCCTTTATTTCTTTGTAAGTGGACAAACTTACCAAATCTGCAGGGGATCAAATAAATATTTTCCCCACTGTATATTAAATATTCTGTTTTAGTGTACCATGAGGGTATAAAGGTGAGTGCTGCAACAGAATTAAACTACAATTCTTCCATGATGTCAGAGGAAGATTGTCCCATTCTGATTTTGGAGATGATAGGGGTGAGATTACCCCACTGTGGGTTATGTGGGGGGCGGTTTCACTTTCTCAAATTGGATTTTCCTGTTCGTGGAGAATCCATCAGGGGCACTTGGGGCAATCACAGATACTTTTACGACAAAAGTGCTGACAAATATCATTCTCTCACTTGAGATATCCCCCTCATTTTCCAACGTAGTCCAAATTAAAAATACCCATTTGGATGAAGCTGCCTTTACAGCAAAACACAAAACAACAGAATGAGGTGCCAAGTGTAGTAACCTTTTAGCAACCCAGAGATACTTCACTACCTTCAAGCGGCATTATTTTGATTGTTTGCTCTGTGTTACGGCACTTTGCTTTCTTAGCTTACGACCTTTCGACCGAGGTAGGCTGATGCCAAATGCTTGCTGTCAGTTTGTGGAAGTTGCAGCAAGTTGCTACCACCCCCCGTCATTTTGCACAGTGGGCCACTATGAATAACAATCACAATCATTCTCAAGTAGGCTTTCTCTGTAGAAGATGCAGATACATCCTTCCCAGATTCATCACAAGGTAAAAAAAACTCCTATGAGGGCTGTAGATGGGAAGCTGGCATTCCCTGACCCTCAGGCAGCATACTAGATCAGGGCAATGCAGTTGAATCCATTCTGCTTAACTACCTCATAGCTATTAGGTGGTTCAGAATCCACATTGCCACCTTCCATCAATGGCTTGTCTCTTGGGTATATTCCTTTGCTAGAGATCCCTTTTAAGCCTAGGTAGAAGAGACTCCATTTAGTCCCAGAAGAGCTGGAATCCAGAATACCAGTTCTAGTTGGTAGTAATAATATTATTAATAAAGGATCATTATTTTGAAGAGAACCTGTCCTTTAGACACTGGAAGCCATTATATTGAGGAACAACCTGGAAGCCATTATATTGAGGAACAACCAAGTTCAGCCTGTCATGCTGTGTGCCACAGTGATGTCTCTTGGTTCTACTGGATTCATTTTCTGAAACACTGGAGAAACCTACAAAATGGCTGCCACTCCTGACAGGTACACTTTAGAATTTTCTTGTATTGATCTGAGAAAAATTGTTTAATTCTCTTGCAGGCAGAACACGAGTTGCGAGTGGCACAAACTGAGTTTGATCGCCAGGCTGAAGTCACCAGACTGCTGCTGGAAGGGATTAGCAGTACACACGTAAGTCCTGACCTCCAATCTACCTGAGATTTATGGAACAAAGGAAAAATGTTGATTCTTTTTCTACTTAGAGGTGGACCAAATCAATTCACTACTGTACAGGAGGGTGGGCTATAAATTGGCTCCTGACTAGATGAACATTTTTTTTTTAACCCCTTCACCCCTAAGAGTAAAACAAATCTAAATGCCTAAGCACAAATTTGCAACGTTGTTAGTAAAACCGTACATATCATCACAACTACTTTGTGCATCCAGGTGAATTATACCTTGTTTTTTTTCTGGACAAATTGGGCTTTCATTTTTTGGTAAATGGTAATGGATATCTCCTGATTTTTTTTTTTTTTTTTTTTTTTTTTTTATACTATCAAAGGAAAACTGGCCCAAAATGGCAAAAAACAAAAAAGTTTTTAAATTTAGCTGTGCATTTCTTGTTGCTACCATAACCTACCACCAAAGAACAACCCAAAATAAATTTTCCAGCTCTTGACACTCGCAGCGATACCATATATATGTATGTTATTTGCATCCGTAGTACAGCCCAGAAACAATAGTACACATTTTGTTTTTACCTAAAACACACTGACACCAATTTTTATTTTTAATTTTTTTTAAATCCTGACCTTTTGACATTTGACCCTGATCGTGACCCAAACACTTACCATGGCACTGAACTAGATCAAACTTTGATATAGGTATCTTTTCCTTTTTATTTTTCAATATTTTTCATTTTTTTTTACAAGCATTTTTTTCCCCTCCTTCATAGAGAAAAAAAAAAAACACTCAAGGGGGCCGGGCTGTACAGTGAGTGATCACTGTGATAGCCAACCAGAGGCTATCACAACGATCATGTGACCTGGGATCAGCAGTCTAGGGTCCCAATCGTTAGAACGGGACCCGAGGCTCTCAGTGACACCGTGGTATTTGTGCTGGAAGCGCGCTCCCAGCAGAAAGACAGGTATGCAAATATGCAGCCCCAGGGAAAAAAAGCCCAGTTCTGTGAGGCCGCATATTTGTGTTACGTCGGCGTCAAGGGGTTAAATAAGGTTTCCAGCTTTGTGGACAGGTCCATAGTAGAGAGCACCTTAGTGGGCTATTGTTTAAGTGATTTGGAGGACACAAGTCCAGCTGAAATAAAATACATTCATATAGTTTTTGTGTTTAAAATGCTGGCTCCACAATACCACATTTCACCAGCACATAGGGTTGAGGCAGTGTTTCTCAACTCCAGTCCTCATGGACACCCAACAGGTCATGTTTTCAGGATTTCCATTATTTTGCACAGGTGATTTGATCAGTTTCACTGCCTTAGTAATTACCACAGCTGTTATATCTGAGGGAAATCCTGAAAACATGACCTGTTGGGGGTCCATGAGGACTGGAGTTGAGAAACACTGGGTTGAGGTGAGTCATGTCGGTCTGGTGTGAATAAAGCTGGCCGGAAAATTGTCGAGCAAAGCGGCTGCCTCCTGATCAGATGCAGTTGCTGTTCAGCTGACAATATTTACCTGGCTCCTTCAATTTTTTTTCTTTTAATCAAAGGATGTTGGTTGGGAGGGGGATGAGTGCTGGGAGTCACTCCCTCACTACCTGAATGCTGCAAAATCTTTTTTGCTGTCAAGGGCGATGGACTGGTACTCATAAAGAGGGAGAGATATTTATTACTAAATTAAAGCTTGCACAGAGTTCTAAGATCAGAAATTTGCACACACCAATAGCCTTGCCTTATTTGTTAGTAGCATTCAATGTTTACTAATGGCCTGAGCTTTAGCTGATGGATAATATCCTGGAAAAAGTGTTATATGTTTCTCTTCCATAGGTCAACCACCTCCGCTGTTTGCATGAGTTTGCAGAAGCCCAGGCTACATATTCTGCCCAATGCTATCAGTACATGCTGGACCTGCAGAAACAGTTGGGCAGGTAAGTAGACTTTAAAATGTATGGGGACTCCAATGGGGGGGGGGGGGTATCCAAGAGGCACTGGGGCATTGATATGAGTTTAAACAAGGTAGTAAGAGGGCCCACTGGCTCAGGTTAGGCTGCTCTCAACAGACAAAGGTACCACAGCAGGTCACCAGAAAACAAAGTGCATATATGGAAGGAGCGCCAGACCGAAACTTAAGACAGCCAAATGAATTTGAACTCTTAACACAATATCCGTAAATGAATTTGGACTCTAACTTTCGGTCTGGTGCTCCTTCCATATATACACATTGAAATGTATGCATCGCATACATATAACTTGGTCCCAACACTCGAACACATCAGCTCTAGGACGACAGAAGTGGCCAAATGCTCGCATGGAACTTTGGCTAATTAATAAGATAATGTTCACATTCAATGTGCAGCAACCTGGTTGCTACAGTTACATAGGTGAAAGATTCTCAACCTACAGTGTAACCTCCTAAAGTTTGCTTTTGGCTACATTCTAGAAGTCTAAACTTAGAGAGAGGGTGGTCTGTCCATCACACCAGATGAATCATAGTTAAGTGGCACATGTACATTATTAAATGTCACCCTAGCTGTAATCATGAGATCTCTGAATCAGTTTTACTAAGGTGTGGAAACTTGTTTTTTTTTTTTAGTAGTTTCATATAAAAGTAAACCGTTTTACTGTATTTAATAAACCTTTTGTAATGCCATGTTTCACTTACATTTTTCCTTATGCTGGCAGCTCAAAGGGTGATGTGTAAGTATACTTTTTTTTGTCATGTGTATTTGGTAATGACTGCCTTGCCCCAAGTGACCAGCTCTTCCCAATATACTTTGTTGTCAGGTCATGGTCAGCATGCATTATTATTGAAGTTGTCACTGGGTCTAATGACTAAAATTGTAAGAAGAAACCGTTGTATTTCTCTACCCTAGAAATGTAATGAGCTGGTTTTTACACCGTAGAAATAGGAAGAGATGGCCTGACCAGTACACACCTCACCCGACCCAAGTGCAGGTAAAAGCAGCCTCAGCTCAAATCATCCAAGCCATGCCCCCAACATTTTGCCCCACCCCAGGGACTTAATTATGGAGGTCCATGATTAAGCCCTGGAAAAACCTGTTGGGGGCATGGCTTGGATGAATTGAGCTGAGCCTGCTTTTACCTGTTAAGCACTCAGGCTGGATGAGTTGTGTATTGGTCAGGCTATCTCTTCCCATTTCTACAGCATGCTTTGGGCCTGGATGAACTTTTCCTCATCCTGCACCCTCACTAGTCAGTGGAATGCAATTCATCGGACTTGTTAGCCTGAGTGTGGGCTATTAAGCATTTATCGTGGAGCTGTAAAAAGATTCCTCCTTCAGATAATTTGTCACAAATCTGTTTAATGCCTCCAGGCCTTGGTGCATGTCACTGTTTAAGGAAACCTGTGCAGAGAAAAGAACTTGGCAACGGCTACTGCTAAGCTTTCCTTCTAAAAATGCTGGTTCACTGGCTTGTAGGGAGTGTGAAGCCTGTGATTACTGATCCAATAGCTTAATTTCTTTCTCACTGACTGAACAAGTATGCTGATGAGAAGTTCTGACCTCATCCACATTCCTGTTCTGGGTCAGTGACTAAGAAAGTCTTGAGTCCAAGGACAGCCAGCCACTTTAGGAGATGGCTGCCAATGTTAACCACCTAGAAATGCTAACAATACAGGTTAGTCTTAAAAGTGTCTGGGGACACACAAGTGCTGGTATTGTACTGTGGGGAAAAAAAATTGAATGTGGGCAGCAGGACCTGACTGTGTTAGACACTACAGACTGGTTCATGTGTATGGCTTTCCTGGGTAGGCCCCAAAGACCAGTACAGTGGTAATCATTGTGTTGATCTTGAGATTCTACATTTGCTGTAGGTTTTTAAGCCCTTGCTATCTACGACAGGCCATTCTGTGTCACTGAACACTTTATGGTGAGGATAGTTTGACTTTGATTGCTCTCTCCTATAAGCTGGCCCTCATTCCCAATACTAAACTACATTCTAAGCAGACTCTTACTGCCCTGAGCCTGAGCAGTGTTCATATTGCTTAGGTGTTAACCAGCATCTACAGCAATGCTGTACCTGTCACAGACCTGATAAAATAATTTTATTTTTTTTTGTCCCGGGTCGGCATGCAAACTTAGTATGGCATGTGTAAGCTTGACCTTTCAGAGGATGCTGGGACAGCTGCACAATGTAAGCTCTCAGACCAGGGAGTGAACAGAAATCTACAATAAACTAGAGGAAAAGGCGCTAACCCAAATGAATGTAACTACAATCAGGGGAAAAGCAGCCTTTCAAAGTGTACGAACACTATAAAATCAAATAAATCAAGGACGCAATGCCCATTGGTATTTATTACTCTACAAAATCACAGTGCATAATTACAAATAATGTCTAATCTCACAACATAATCAAGCAAATAACATAAAGCGTCCATTCAAAATAGATAGCTCATGAATATCACTCTCCTTTGCCGTGTGCCCAAATCCAGTGAAGATAAAAAAAAATCCAATATTCATCCACCATGTGCGGTAAGATAGGCAACCTACCAGATGATCACCATTGTGAGCATAATATATATTCCCAAAGGTGATGTCATCAAATTGGAAAACGCTCAGAACTCAACACAACCTCTTTGGGGTAACTCTCTTGTAATACATGGGATGCCACCATAAATATACTCGAAAAAAGAAAAAAAACATTGCTCCCATAGTGTAATCAGATTATTAAAAATTGAAAAGTAATGATTAAAAGTGCACTCTCATGACTGCCTGCCCCAAGGCACTCCAACACGGCACGGGATAGATAACAAACACCGTACACCGCCGCTCACTGCATATGAGCCAGCGTGTGTTCCAAGGGAAAAAAAAATGCACCCCACCGGAAATGGCGTACAGAAAGGACTGGAAGTGACGACAGCGGCCAGGACTCAATGCATTTCACAGAATTGCGTCATCAGGAAGCTCCGCTTTGGTTCCTGATGATCCATTTTACGAAATGGATTGAGGCTTGACCGCTGTATACATTTTGGTGGATTGGATTCTACCTGTGGAACGCACGCCGCAATTGGGTGCCTTGGGGCACACTGTCAGTTAAGTGCACTTTTAATCATTCCTTTTCCATTTTTAATAATCTGATTACACTATGGGAGCAATATTTTTTCTTATGAGTATATTTATGGTGGAATCCCATTACAAGAAAGTTACCCCAAACAGGTTGTGTTGACTTCCAACAGTTTTCCAATTTGATGACATCACCTTTGGGAATATATATTATGTTCACAATGGTGGGCATTTGGTAAGTTGCCTATCTTACCGCACGTGGTGGATGAATATTGGATTCTTTTTTTATCTTCACTGGATTTGGGGGCATGGCCAAGGAGAGTTGGCATATGCAGTGATCTCAATATATCTGTTTTTGAATGGATACTTTATTTATGTTACTCGCATAATATTGGTGTCTGTTTATCATGCAGCGGTAAATGACTACTGCTGAGTTCTCTGGCATTCTCAGAGGAGAGCGCTCTAGAAAACGGAGAACTCTAAAAAATGCCTGCTGCTACTGTAATCTCACAAGATTTATTATTTATTTACAGTGCGATTTAAGATCAGTCAAACACACAATTTATTAGGCAGCGGTAAATTACTGCTGCTTCGCTGTACCCCATTAGGGTTTGGGAGAGGCGGGGGCTTTTCCACGTTCTTGGGGGCTCTGATTGAGGAAGAAGTCAACAATCTTCTGCCTTCCTCCTCACTTCTCCCAGGATTCACTCTTCTCTCACAGATTCTCCACCTCTGGGCTGGAGAATCTGGAGGGAGAATTTTCACACCGATTACCAGTGAAGGGCTGACATCATTCCTTCATACACTGGTCGTTTCTGTATGAAACAGATCATCTCTGCTGATCATCTCAGCACAAACTACTAATGTACTGAGATCCACTGATCTCAGTTTCATAAACTGACAGCTATGTTGTGAGATTTATCTGTAGTTATGCACTGTATAAGTATAAATATCAGTGGGAATAGCACCCTTGCTTTGTTATTAGACAGAACTCTACATCTTTGTTCATTAGTTATACAGGGAAGCAGCCGAGTTGGGCAGGGTTGATAGGATTATGCCATTATTAAAGAACCCGTGCTTATCCTTTTTAAACCGCCTCTCAGCTTACGGCTGACCCTAAACAAGCCTTACCAGGAGAACTTGGTAGTGAGACATTTCTGCCTGTTTTTTTTTTTTTTTCTTCCATATACAGAGTCCTGTGAGAACACCAAATAAAAATCCAAAATCTTTGATAAAAGCATTGGATCACAAACACAGAACATCAACACATTTGTGGAACATTAAACATAAGTTCCCCCTGATGATTACCTGTTTAAGCCCTGAATATGGGGGAGGCTGGTCTTTGTTGTCATTTTGTAAACCAATACCCATAAAGGTTTTGGACTCTTGGATTGTTTGGGGCCCTCACTACACATGAATCTCTAAATCTGGACCCCTTAGGGGTACCATATTTTCTTTAGCAAGAGCTGCTTCACCAGAGCTATTGTACTCTATGACATCTGACTAGTCTTCTGATCATTTGAATCCAGTGCCTTATCTCAATTTGTTCCAGACCATCACGCATCTTTGATTCTTCCCCCAGGCCTGGATATCTAGGATCATATTCTAATGAATGGGTGGATGTGGTACAAAGTAAAATTCTCCTTCCCTTTCCTCAATAGAAAATACAATTATTTGCAGCAGTTTATAAGTTTACAAGATATTGTAACATTTTCTACATAGCCCAGCTGACACCTTAACACAATGTCTTCATCCTGCACAGATTTCCATCTACCTTTGTGGGCAATGCAGATACCTTGTCTCCACCTCTCAGCACCTCACCACCAGCTGCCACTCTACCGCTGCTCCAAGCCGTGAGCCCTAATCCTGCGGACGGGACCCTCAACCCATGTGAGGTGAAGCCACCTGCCAGCGGTACACGTAAAGCCAGGGTTCTATACGATTACGAGGCAGCAGACAGTAGCGAGTTGGCACTAAAGGCAGATGAGGTAAGCCAAGGACCATAGCTTGCATTTCTTCCCAAAGCATTTTCCCTGTATACATCACCAGTCGTTTGTTCCCTTTTCAGTTAATAACCGTTTACAGCCTCCCTGGCATGGACCCAGACTGGCTCATTGGAGAACGAGGGAACCAGAAAGGAAAAGTACCAGTTACCTACCTGGAGCTCCTCAGCTAGACTAGAGTTACAGATGTGCAGAATCTCTCGACAAGCCAATTGCCCCTAGGGGCTGACTCATTGCGCCGAGGCTGCTGCTGCTTCAAATCCCAGTTCATCTGTCGTTGCAAGTTTCCCTTTTCACACAGCCCTCCTTGTAACTGATCAGCCTCCAGTTTTAATGACTGAGCAGCACAGGTGTAGTTAACTGCCTCACACTGTGCATTACTAAACCTTAGTCTGCTGTTCAGGGAATAGCTCACAGGCTGTTCACCTTTCATGACCAAACTGGCTTGCGCTAAAGTCCCAGATGTCAAATTTCCCAAAGCACATTACCAATGAAGCCGCAAGCCAAGATGGCAGCAGCTTCCACAGTGCTGAGTCACCGGTGGTTGATGAGTCCCCAACATTTTCTTATTTACAGTCACAGTTGAGTTCTGTACATTTGAGATTCCTGCTACTATAAAAATTCTCTTTGTGGGGCATGTTTGGTTTTCAGAATTTTCTTGTAGTACAAAAAGGAAAAAAAAAAAAATCACTTTAGCACCACTATGCAGAGAGAGAATGTATTGGACAGGAACTATTCTGTGACTTTCTCTGTCCCTTTTAGAGCCAAGCCATCTTTATACTCATTCCTTTGTATCAATAGTTCCCCTCTGTCCCCAGTTTTTACAAAGAGGTGGCTGTGGACTGGCATACAGTAGAGGAAACCATATTGTGTTCCTTTCAAATCAGATGTATATCCTTGAAACAGACATTATATAATAGTCCTGATATTACAAATGACTGCCATACCTGTGTGCAGTCGTGGGATACTCTTTAAAGAGGACATGTCATATTGTAAGAGATGGTGTTGGAAGAGTTTTATGTTGTATAAATAGATGGTTCCCGACTCCTTATCATATCAATTGTTAATCTTGTTCAGGTAGGTTTACTCAAGCTGCTGGAAGAAGGTCTGTAGCAAGTGTTTTTTTTTTTTTTTTTTTTCTTCCCTATGTCAGACTTGCAGAAACTGTACCTTCCGGTGTCAAACATGAGGCAGGATATGTGTTGCAGGGACAGTCAACTGTCTGTTCCTATGTAATAATAGGAGCTTTGTTTGCTGGAAAGTGGAGGCAGTACACCCTTTGGTCATTTTTTTTTAAACCCCTTCCTTAAATGTTCAGATGAATAAAGTTGTTTTGGCTAAAGCACACTGTTGACTAACATCACAGAGCTGCTCCAAACTCTGGAGGGATCCTGACAATGTCGGGATCCACCTAGATGCTTCCATGCAGCTGGCTCAGCCTCTCAGCACATTGCTGAAAGCATGAGCCAGCTGATTCCTCCCCAGCCTGGCATTCCAAGTGTTCTTATAGGTGGACACAAGAACTGAGCAATCAGGAGCCAGCAGCAGAGAGGTATGTATGTTAAGGGTTTTTTTTTTAAATTCACATTCCCACATTTCTCCTTTTTAATAAAAGGATTTCTGGTCCATTTACTATACCATGAATGAACTAGAAAAATGTTTTTGGTGTTTTTTTTTAATTCTCCTGCACTTGATTGATATTCAAAGTAAACATGGCTTCACTAGGCTAAGTTAACAATCCCTCCTTTAGTAAAAGCTAGGGATGCACTGATAACTCATCTTTTCACGAGTAATTGTGAAAATGCTCCCAATTTATTTCCTGTGTGATTTGTGTCCATACAGAATGTATGGACACAAATTGCACTGCAAAGAATGGCATACAATTCCCCAGTGCTCTGGTGTGAACCCAGGCTTGTCACACAGGAGTGTGTGGGAAACCCCCCCCCCCCCCCCCCCGCACCGATTCCATACTGTCACAGAAGTTTAAAGCTGACTCAATCCCTACGGCTCTCTCTTCTCAGTGCTGGGATGACAGTACAGGCTAGACTGCTTTGTTGCATAGGATCTATGCAATGAGGTTCCCGCACTGCTCCTGTGTGACAAGTCTGGGTTCACACAGGAGTAGAGGGAAACCACATGCGATTTAGAGAGGAATTGCATTCCTGTTCAAATCATACCACAAAGTATCAGTACTTCGTATCGGCGAGTACTGACCCAAAAGTATCGGTACTTGTGCTTGCCAATCAAAAAAGGGTATTGGTGCATCCTGACTACAAGCACTACCTCTACATATCATTACAGGGAGAAATCAAAACATGATACATAGACACAGCTCCTCCCAGAGGCTAATCTACCTTTTTTTTCCCCCCCAGTACAATCCTTGCAAAATGACAGGTCCTCATTAAAGTGCACCTAAATTCTATTTAGAAAATGTTAAATGATACTTTAATTTCCTTTCAGAGTTTAAATGTCATTTTTATAGGAACAAGGCTGTTCAGACTGGAATCTTTGGTCAAATTACTACTCTGCCCGGGAGGAACAGACAATGCATTTAGTGAAATAGAGAGACCTTTAAATTCAAATAGTTGTCTCCCGTACTCCAGAAGAACTATGTGCAGCTCACATGATCCAGTCAGAATCTGACAAACAGTTCTTCCTTCAGAGACACTTCAGTCAGAGGACCCACTATTGTCTATCCTATTGTTAGCTGAGATGTATTTTCTTATTATTGTGCACTGGTCTCCAGTGCTGCAAAAGGTGTTTTGTTACAACACAAGATGGCTACCGTACTGTCAAGGCCAGACTCTCTCCAGCATTTCTGGGTCTGTTATGTTCCAGACTTTTCTATGAAGGTGTAGGTATACCAAAAGGCCCACCACTTCACACATAGGTAATGAGTTCTTTCTTTTATTCTTGTGTGTTATTTATTGCCTGTCTGCATTTACTGTCTGTGTTTGATTAGATATAATAATAAATTAAGTCATTCCTGCATAACAGGTCAGTGTCATTTTTCCCTCAGCAAAGACTGGTCCGAATGCAACATGTTAACAAGTTTCTTTTACTTTCAGTATAAATAGGATGTCAAAAAAATACAAGTTGTCTTCAAGAAAAGAAAAGGAAAAAAAAACCATCATACAAAAAGAAAAATGAAGGGCACACTGGCATGGGAGTGTCAAGCTCTGCATGCAATGACACCACGTGCAGTCACTGTGGAAATAGTTGTTGGATGTTCCATGAGGCAGTTTCATCTCCTTCCCCACAATGGGAATTTTCAGTAGGGGGCAGTGCACAACACAGCAACCAGTTTCACCATCTTTGCCAATCAGTTTGGTTGCTGTGTTACTTAATTCTGCACCACCTATGCTTGTATGCTCACAGATGTATACATGAATGTGTGGGGGTGGTAGCCGTGTGATAGGCACTGACCTTACAAAGATGCTTTATGGTCTTCTTGGTTAATATACCTGTAACAAACAGTTTGGTGGTAGCTGTCTAATGGTTGTGGTCCATGAACAGGGTCAATGAGTTTATGTACACTCTTTAAACAGTCTTCAATGATTCCTATCTCTGTACATGTCGTATAAATGCTTGCACCAGCTGGATTATTGGCTCCTGGGCTTCAGGAGCTACCTTTAAGGACGTTCCGGCTTTTGGCTGTGGGGAAGGCAAGTGGCCAGCTGCAGGAGAGGAAGTGACACCGCGGCGCATGTACCGTGCTAGGCTGGAGACCAGAGTGCTCTGAAATGAAAGGGAAAAAAAAAGAATGATTATACAGGTATGAGTAACCACTCTTTGCAAACAATCATTGGCGGTATTAGCTACCCTTAGGAGGATGCACACAGAACAGAAGCAGCCTGGTTTAACTGTCATTTATTATTATTATACAGGATTTATATATTATTTAAAAACTAGTTGTATTCATTTCTTCCACATATACTGTTCAGCTTCTCAGTTCTTGAAATTGTAACTCCAGTAAAAACTAGGGTGCAGAAGAGTCAATTCCTTTTTCTGATTTATTTCCACAATGGGTGGATTCACACTCCATGTAGGTACCAGGAGGAGTACGGCCAGTCTGTGCTATGGGCAAACAGACTGCAAATAAACTACTATGGAAAGGTCACATGACCTGTCTGCCTTAATTGTTGGGGGAAATGTCCTACCTGGAGACAACCCAGCACTAAAATCCAGACAGATGTTTTAACCCATTCCCACTCTACTCAAAAATGGCCAGAATAAAAAATATAATCCATTTTCAGACGTTTGGGGTTCTAGAGGTGATTTATAGATTGTTCTGTTTTGTATTCTGCAACAATGACTGCACGGGGTGTTTTTACCTCTTTCACTGCTTGCTGCAAGTACTGTTTCACAAGTACTAACACAACATCTGCAAATTGTTAAAAAAAACAAACAAACATACTTTTGTGTTAATGTACGTTGTTTTAGAAAAGTAGGATGCTGAGGTATGTCCCCTCATATTTCATCCCTCAACCCTTCTGCTTCTCCTAACCTCTGGAGCTATATCCCCAAACCCTAGGCCTCCTTTATTTAACTATACTCAATGCACCCATCACCACACCTTCTGGCAGCAGCCACAACCTACACAATTTTGTTTCCTTTCTTCTTCCCAAAACCTGTTTCCCGTTCTCCTCTATCCAGTGAAATGCCCGCTCAGTCTGTAACAAACTCACCTCTGTTCCTGACCTCTTTGTCACCAACTCCTTTTATCTACTTGCTGTCACTGAAACCTGGCTTCATGAATCCAACACTGCTTCTCTCCCATGGTGGCCTTCTCTGGATTAACTCCCCCAGACTCAGTGGATGCAAGGGAGGTGAAGTGGGAATCCTCCTATCCCCACAGAGCACCTTTCAGGTTTGGTCTACAATAAGATCCCTATCCTCCACCCCCTGGGCAAGCTAGGCCCTCTCACTACACACATAATCAGGCCATGACCCCTACAACCCTGGCAAACAGAAGTCTAAAAAAAAACAGGTAAGTGCTCAAAGACTTCAATCAATATAAATCTGCCCTCCAAAAATACAATTCTTGCCTCCACACTGCCAAACAGACCTATTTTAGCACTCGCATAGACAACACCTCATCCAGTTCCTGTCAACTCTTCTCTATCTTTAACTCTCTACTTCGTCCTTCACTGCCTCCCCCCACTAGTTCACTCACTGTTCAGGAGATCGCCAATCACTTCACAAATAAGATTGATACAATTCATGGTGAAATCTCCGCTGTAGAGATATCCCCTCACTTAACACCCCATGTCCACAGCTACACTCAATCCTACTACTATAGACAAGGTTGCTAAGCAGGGTTTTTTTTTTCTCTCCTTTTCTAACATCCACCTAACCACCTGTCCTCTGGGCCCTATTCCCTCTCAAATACTACCATCACCCTCTGACTCTATCCTACACTCTCTAATGCAGGCCACAGACGGGCTGTTTATTGGCCACACTGTTGGCCGATAAACGAAAAATAGGTTGTTGCTGCCATTTATACTGCCACCAATGCTTAAGAAAAACGTCCGCTTTTTGTAGATTTTCCAGCATGACCGATAAAAAGAAACGAGAAGATCCGCCGACGGCATTGCCCCAATAACAGTGTGAATATCGGCCGATTTTTCGGTCAGACGAAAATGCGGCCAATAAACGACCCGGCTATGGCCTGCATAACTCACATCTTCAATTTCTCCCTCTCTTCTGGCATCTTCCCTCTCTAAAACACATCAGTCACCTCCATACTTTAAAAAGCCCTGACTGGACCCCACCAGTCTCAACAACCTACATCCCATCTCCTTGCTCCCCTTTTTCTCCAAACTCCTTGAATGCCTGGTCTACAACCAAGTAACCACCTCATTAAGAATAACCTTCTTGATCCCCATCAGTCTGGATTTAACCCTCAACACTACACAGAAACTGCTCTCCTAAAACTCACAAACGAGTTACTAACAGAAAAAAAACAATGAACACAATTCTATACTCCTACCTCTGGACCTTTCGGCTGCCTTTGATACAGCTGACCACCCCCTCCTCCTCCAAAAAAAAAATGTTACTCCTTTGGTCTCCATGACTGTGCTCTTCATTGGTTCTCATCCTACCCACCGCACCTTCACTTACAATTCTACTTCCTCTTCCTTTCCTAGTTGGGGTTCCCCAAGGTTCTGTTCTTAGACCTTCCCTATTCTCAATCTAAACCTCCTCCCTGGGTCAGCTGATAGCTTCCCAAGTCTTTCAATATAATTTCTACACTGAAGACACCCAAATCTATCTCTGTACACCTCAGCTCACAACATCAGTCTCCTCACGCATCACTAATATACTGAACGATATATCAGTCTGCGTTTGAGGAAATGGTGTGACATCCAATCTATCCAAAACTGAGCTCCTAATCTTTCCTCCTCCCAAATGCTCATTCTCCTGACTTCTCTGTCAAGATCAATGGCACAACCATCAACTTGTCTCTGCATGCCAGGGTGCGAGGTGTATTCTTGGACTCTGAACTCTCCTTTCGACCCCACATCTAATCACTTTCCAAAGCTTGCCACCTCAACCTCCAAAATACACCCCTTCCTAACCAATGACACCACAAAGTTCTTAGACCACTCCCAGGTCATCTCTGGCTTACTTTATATAGGATCCCCCTTCAGTCCATCATGAATTCTGCTACCAGACTCATCCACCCTACCAACCGTTAAGTATCTTCCACCCCTCCACTTAACAACTGTACTTTTATTTTCTCCATCAGTCCACCCCACACATTACTTTTCCTTTCACTCACCCCTTCGCTTTTTGATTGTAAGCTTTAATGAACAGGGCCTACTAATTCCTCCTGTATTGAATTGTATTCCAACTGTACTGTTTGCCCTCACATTCTAAAGCACTGCGCAAACTGTAGGTGCTATATAAAAAGAACAACAGGGTACAGTGCAACAACATGGAAGGGTGGAATGTCAGATCTGTTGGTTGATAAAAATAAATTTAGTATGCCACAAAAAGACATAACTAGCCTCAGAGCTATCAACAAGCTGATGATTACAAAAGAAAGCTAAATGTATGTTTCCCAAATATCAGTTTATTATCAAACAATTCATTTATGTACTCTTCATACCAGTTCAGAGGCAAGCTCCTGCTTCATTCGCTGTTTGTCTCGAGGATGGACTGATGGATCACGGAGATAACGCAGGGCTTGTGAGATCAACAGGTAGAAACAGTTCTCGATGATAAATAGCAGTAGAGGCCTGGTAGAAACAGGAAGCAAAACAAAATCAAAAGCTTGGATTTGTTTTTCTTATTTTTAAAAAGGTACATTTTTGTGGGATCTTGTGAAGATTGTTGCAGACATAACCTGTGAAGTTACAGCTACTGGTCGGTTCCAACCATTGAAACACATTTCTGAGAGCATGCAGCTTCTTTTGCAAGAAGCCAACTGCATCTTGTGGTCACAAAAGGCACTGCTACTGTTTACAATATGGGTAAACATAATAAACATTTGCTGACCCACTCACAGTAAATCTACTGCATGCAGGGGGCAAGTGCAGGAACATATACAGTGAAGGAAATAAGTATTTGATCCCCTGCTGATTTTAAATGTTTACCCACTCACAAAGAAATGATCAGTCTAAAAATCGAATGGTAGGTGTATTGTAACACTGAGAGACAGAATAGCAACAAAAAATTCAAAAGAAATGCATGTCTAACAAATGATGCACTGATTTGCATGTTCATGAGGGAAATAAGTATTTGATCCCCTATCGTTCAGCAGGATTTCTGGCTACCAGGTGTCTTACATACAGGTAACAAAATGAGATTAGCAGCACTCCATTTAAAAGACACCTGTCCACAGGAGCAATCGAACAATCAGATTCCAAACTCTCCACCATGGCAAAGACCAAAGAGCTGTCCAAGGATGTCAGGGACAAGATTGTAGAACTACACAAGGCTGGAATGGGCTACCAAACTATCACCAAGCAGCTTGGTGAGAAGGTGACAACAGTTGGTACAATCATTCGCAAATGGAAGAAACACAAAACAACTGTCAGTCTCCCTAGGTCTGGTGCACCATGCAAGATCTCACGTCGTGGAGTGTCAATGATCATGAGAACAGTGAGGAATCATCCCAGAACTACACGTGAGGATCTTGTCAATGATCTTCAGGCAGCTGGGACCACAGTATATACACTTATTGGGTTTTGTTTTTTTAACAAAGACATGTAGCAGAATACAAGTTTACAAAGACTGATCCCCCCCAACATTTTGTTTTATATAATTAAAAAAAACAGTGGTGATCAATTTACCCCCAAAAGAAAGCTCTACTTGTGGGAATAAATTGATATAAATATAATTTGTGTACAGTGTTGCATGACTGCCAGATAAAGTAGCACAGTGGCGAATAGCGGAAAAAGAATGCCCTGGTCATGAAGGGGGTAAAACCTTCCAGAGGTCAAGTGGTTAAATATGTTCATTTACAGGTTCAAGGGTGGATGTTAGATAGTTCACATCACCAGGTAAAGGATTAAAAGAAAGCCTCACTAGCCCATTGAAAATTTGCAACAAATACAAAGCCTGATTCACTTTGCACAAAGTCTGATAATTTTCCGAACTGTACTTGGAGCTCACCTGAGGTTCTTGCTTTCTTCTGATAGGCTGAGGGAAGATGCAGATGGAAAAGGTGGATCTTTCTTCTTATCCATCTATTAGATGAAATTGGTCACAAGTGTTAGACCAGTGCAGCCACTGTTGGGTCTACAGATGCAGAGGTACAGAGAAGAGTGTGAATCGCTTGTCATGCCTCACCTCTCCCAGCATGTTCAGCATCACATTGACAGTAGCTAGGAAGGTCCCGAATGAAGGTGCCACATCTGCGTCAAAAGCAGGAGTACTGAAGTTCAGGGCTAATAGCATCTGATATTGTGAGAGGTCCAGAGGCTGGGAACAGATAAAACTAGGTATTTATTCCAAGTCACTTTGATAACATACACAAGATCGAATTAATTCAAAACGGCAATTCACACTGACTTGCACTAAAATGTATACAAAATGCATGTACTTTTCCATCCATTTCAGTCGCGTGCTAACTTCTATTGACATGCAATATAAAGAACAGTAAAGCATACCGCATTTTCACAGGCTATCTTGTGACATGACATCCTGTGTCTGGAGGAGGAGTGTGATGAGGGAAGACATATCGTATGTGGAGAATTGTGTGGATTTGTGCTCTGTTTTTTGTGACAGGATGTTACTGTGATAGTGCTAGCTATACTGAGGAGATGACGTATGAGGAGATTGCTGCAAACAAGGCAGCGCTATTGGGTCCATCCATTGCTGTTACTATGTGAAAGTTAAGGGTGGTTTTGAATGTTGTCACCTGGAAAAATTATTTGATTATACATGGATATCCATTGCTAGGTAAGTGTGTAGGCTCAGGGTCAAGTGAAGGTTCAAGGGCCATAGGTCCAGTCAAGAGTCCTACAGCAAATTTTTTTTTTCTGTTAGCATTGTGTTGCATTGACATCTGTTGGGCTTCGCTAAAATGCACATGTTGAGGGGGTATCTGTTGGGGGGTAGAGATGAAGAAGTAGTTGTCATGTTTCCACTGTGGTGATTTTTTCATCCCATATCCTGTTCCCCCTACTTCTAGTGGAAACACACACAGAAATTTTGTAACTCTTTCCCAGAAGGAAAACGCTTGATTGGAGTGCCCCTTTAACTCCTTTGTGTTGAGAGTATGCAAATATGCGACCTCTAGGTGGGTAGGTCTTGATGCTGAGAGGCTGCATATTTGCATACCCAAATGTGAACAAACCTGTGCTGAAAACATGTGCCCTGCGTGCTCCCATCACAGTTATTGGGGCCTAGCACCCGCAGTCAGGAGCTTTCTGATCAAATGACTGCGCTTTGACAGCCAATCATGGCGGTCAGATGATCATAAACCCTGCCTCCCAGCATAAGAAACCCCTTAAAGGGCCGGGAGGGGCAGCATTAAGGGGTTATTAAGGGTTACCACTTTAATGCTAAACATTCAATCAAACCTTTAACCCAACCAGTAATTACTAAATTGCTCCCTACGGTCTCATAATAAATATTAATCCTGATTGGATGTCACTATTCTTCATTCAACATGCCTGACCTGCAGAATCTGGCTGAGATCCGGTGTGAAAGCTCGCAATGCAGACAAGGTCTTGCTCAGGATCTTCAGGAGGCTGAACTGAACAGACCGCAATGCTCTTAGCTCTAGGGCCTCACTCTCAGGTGTCGGCTGTACGGAGGGAGTCTGTGGAGTGCGCTGACCTCGAGAGGCCGTGCCTGATGCTACTGCTTCCCCACTTTTTATCTGAAGACAGAAGATTTCCATTAGATGTAGAAGGTTCCCAAATGCTGATCTAGACATTTCCTGTGATACTCACCTGTAAATAATGTTGCAGCATCTTTCGGCTGTACAAAAGGGATGTGCAAGACTGGCACAGATAACATAAACTGACCTACAATAAAAGAAAGAAATTCATATAAACCAACTTTTTATTAATAATTTATTAATTCAGTTATTTAAAGTTGTCATATGTCTCAGTGCATTGAATTTCTGAATGCGGCCAGGTTGTCACATGCTGCTGCACCTGTGAACCGTATTTATGTGTCTCCTCACCTGGATGTCCTTCATAAACTGCGGTAAGTGGAAATGCCATTCTTTGATGAAATTAGACAGCTGCAGCAGAAAACCTACAGTGTGGTCAGCCTCCTCCAGACAGGCCAAATTCTGCACAGTACGTACTGCACTCAGGCACTGGGGAAACACAAATGTAAGAAGGACACCTCTTCACAATCAAGCATAGAGAAGAAAAACTAAAGGGCAAAAACATACTTTGTGGAATGAGAGAATAAAGCACACACTTGATACATAGTTAGTCTGGCTGAAAAAAGACAAAAGTCCATCCAGTTCAACCATTAAAAAAAAAAAGTTATAATCCTATACCCACAATTGATCCAGAGGAAGGCAAAAAAAAAACCCAGCAAAGCATGATCCAATGTGCTCATGCAGGGGAAAAAAATTCCTTCCTGATCCCGAGAGGCAAATCGGATATTCTCTGGGTCAACTTTACCTATAAATGTTAGTGTCCAGTTATATTCTGTGTATCTAAGAGAGAATCCAGGCCTTTTTTAAAGCAATCCACTGAGCTGGCCAGAACCAACTCTTGAGGGATGTCATGGCTTTATCATTCTCTTGACAAAAGCAAACACTGTTCTCTAGATTCAAATGTTTCCATAAAAGATGAACAGCAGACTTCATGCCAATAAAAAAAAAAAATTAGAACTTAAAAGATCCGTCCATTCAGAGGTGACAGTCACTTGTTCATGGAACCTGGTGAGCTTCATATATTAAAAATTATAATTATATTATGAGGAAAACCAGCAGCCATTTTTTCCCTGCCATAGTTCTTTGCTCGGTTTTAAACAACCTGGAGGTTACATGCATTCCAGGCCATCTTTCAAAGTTCCCATTGCTCATTGCTATTCCCAAAATACAGCGGGCTAGGGATCTTCACAGTTTGAAAAGGACACAGCCGTGCAGGGCTGCATCATTAATTCGCAGAACCCTGTCTACAAGTACCAACAGCCTTTACTGCCAATGGCTTGCAGTTCCCAAAGAACTACAAGGGAGCCAGTGAGCATCCTCATAGTTCAGTGAATGTTTCTGGACTGAAGTAACTGCCTGCCCGTATTAATGGTATGGGTAACCAGCTACACTGACAGTCTGCAGGAGCAAGACATTGCATTCACGATCTGCTGAGCATGGGTACAATGCTTTACAGGCTCCTAAGAAAAAAAAATATTAAATGCATATTTTTTTGCAGGTAAAAAAATGTGCATTTGCTAAGGTTTGAACTTAACCTTTCAAAACTTCAAACATAAAAAGTGGACTTTATAACGATGTCGTCTGGTCACATTCCCTTCCCCAGCTCACAACTGGATAACAAAGGATAGGCAATAGACTGATTGGCTCATCCCTCTACTCTTGCTTTAATTAACAGGTTACTTGCCAGGCTATGTGCATGCAGCACACTTCATTGACTTCCAAAGCTGCTTTTTCCATCTCCCAGCTTTACAGGGACATACAAGAGGCTGATGCTGAGCAAAATGTAGGTACTTATAACAGCCGAACCTAAATATATATCTAATGATATTTTAAAGCCCAACTCCAGCCAAGCTTTTATTTCATAGTGGCTAGAGTGGTGATCTCCAGGGTTACAGCTTCTGTCATGCTATGTCCCTATTATTTCCTGTAAGCTGTAATGGGGAATGCCTCAAGCGGACAAGGACAAAGACATGTAACAGTAAAACGGGGGAGGGGCAGAATTTCTGACAAAGCAGACAGGTTTAACATGCACAGCAAAATATGGGACAATCTTCCCAATAAGGTAAAAAAAAACAAAAAACCTGATAATGTGTGGAACTTTTCTCACTCAGTACATCCAAAACAAAAAAAATGGAAGAAGTTGACTTTAATTAACACAGTTTTTGCTTCTCTTAGTCACTGACCTGGAACAATCATGTTCATATTAGGTGTCCAGCACCTGACATGCACATTTGTTACAGGGTAGTGACTCACAATATAGTGAAGAAAGGATAAGGATGACAGCCGTGGACCATCCACCTTAAGCTGCCACTGATTACTTTTTAATGATCGTGCCGCCATTCTATTACCTGCAATATTCTCTCTTGGTGAACTCCTACAAAGTCTAAGGCCTCTGTTAGGAAGTTGTATCTCAAAGTCTTCAGCAATCTCTCCATCAGGGTTATGGTCAATCTGTATACACCGGGCCATGATGGAGCATCCAGAATTTTACGTGATGATAGTGGGGTCTGTACCTTTGAAAAGAAGGAAGAACATTAAAAACAGCTTAAGACCCCTTTCACACATTGAAACAAAAACCATATATAAATTATGCATTTTTGTTGCCTTTTCTGGTTGCCTGACTTCAATCATTCATCTTTGAAATATGGACATGTGACTTAAAAAGCATACCGATAAGGCAGCAGCAGTGAGTTTTTGATGCGCGTTTTCCATTCACTTCAATGGAGAGGTGCTTTTCGGTGATTTTTATACAGCACCAAAAATGCAGGCTGCAAGACTTTTAAAAACGCAACCGACCCACAGCACATTAGTGGGATAGGATTTAAAGGGATACATTTTTCATCCATTTTTGTACCACTTTTTAAAGAACAAAAGTGCATCAAAAACTGATCAGTGTGAAAGAGGTCCAGCATTGGGAATGCTTTCTTCCACCAAGTGAGAGGAAAGCTAAATTCAGCTGATAATGGCCTATCATCATTTGACATTAATACATGCCTATCATAGTTTACTTTTACCCCTCTGTCAGCTTACTAATCCATGAAGTTCCAGCTCACATCAGTGTGGGATTACTGGTACAGCACACCTTTCCCCCACATGAAACAGCACAATGCTTCAGTACAGCAAGTTTACATAAACTAAATCCTGCATCTACCAGCCTATAGGAATGAACTACAAGATGGAGCATGGATATATTGCCAAGACTCTGTAAGGTGACTCCAAGGGGAACGGTACAAGACAGTTGAGGACACAGGACAGAAGGATCTAGGGAAAGAGGGAGGACGTGGATGGACAGCACAGATACTGAGTCCAGAGAGGCTCTGGCAGGCAATACAAGGTTGAATTACCAAATGTGGGGGCCAAGATGTAAGATGGACTAAGAAGAGATTTTAAGTACAAATTTTTTGCCAGCAATTTGGGGATACAGTGCCCTTGTGGTATAACTTGGAGTAAGTTCTAACTGGGAGATGTAAAAATAAAAATAGGATAACACAATTTGATTTTTTCACAATGGACCATAAAAAGCACACAGTGATAAAGTGCTGTGAAATGCTATTCCAGGAAATTCTGCAGCTTACTACAGGAATTGAGCTTGAAGTGCTGCCAGGGGTAATGTAGGAATGCCAGACTAAAGGCTACAAAACACCCAACAGATACAACAGGTCTACAAAAACGGTTTCACATTTGCCTGTAACATTTTTTAGAAAGGTTCCTTCCAGGTAATATTCAGAATTCCTGAACTTGTTAGCCATTCCATGTGCCACATATACAATTAAGCACAAATCACATCCAGAGATAAAATGGAAGATAACTTGCTAGCTATTAAAACACAATCTATCCTCACCGTGCTCACTCCATTGGAAGTCAGCTGGTAGACGTTCAGCAGAGGAAGGCACACACTCTGAGTGATGCCAGATCCGGCTATAGCTGCTGCCCCCTGTAATTAAAACATGGTATAAATGTCAGAATATTTCTGCGGCTCTGCCACACTTGCTTGTTCATTCCACATCCATTCATTCAACACCTGGGACTTCTCCAAGGAACATCTCCACAGCCACATGGTCAGAAGACAACAATTCAGGAGTATGGCTGTCAGGAATGGACTGGCCAGCAATATTGGGACTCAGCTGCCTTATGAGCTGCAGTACCAGGGCTGGCCAGCGGGTGCTCCCAGCAATCAGAGATTCAACCTTGCAGCCAGTCAAACACCTGGAACTAATTATACTGGTGTATTTAAGGGACATTCAGACCTGCAGACTCTGCCTTGGTGTTGTGTTTCTCTTGGGCCCTGTATCCTGTTCCCGTTCCCAGTTCCTGTCTGATTCTCTGCTGACCCTGCTCTGATCCCTGGCTTGTCTGACCATTCTCCTCTGCCTGACCCTCTGTACCACGCTGCCCGCTACCTGCTGAACCTGGCTTGTGACTCCGACCATTCTCCACTTGCTCCCCCTGTACCTACCTGCCCGACTGATATTGACCCGGCCTGCCTAACGACGCTTGCATTGTATGTACTGTTATCTGTGGGTGGTTGGTTTGGTTTGTTTGCACTGTGTTATGTTTTAGTATTGCACTGCGTTATGTTTGTATGGTTAGTGTTAATAAATTACATTGTTTATAACATATCTGAAGTCTGCGTTTCCCTGCGTCAGTCACATACCTCTGGTCATACCCGGGAGCCCTGACAATGGCGTCTCATCTATGAAACACAATCTTGTACTGACAGTAGAAAAGGTTATCTCCAATTTCTGGCTGAAGGATATTTTGCATCTCTGGCTTTGCTGAAAAGTTGCAAATATCAGGGGTATTGGACCCAGTGCTCAGGACCACTGTATATTCAAAAGGACCAATACTGTGCAGATGAGTACTTTATGTAATCGGCCATTTCAGGCTGTGGAGTTTTCAGAAGTAATATTTTTCAACATAACTTACCTTGTAAAACAACCCATTCAGTTTAAAAAAGAAATGAAAGGCAAAACATTTGTTTACAGATATAAAAAACATTATAAATACCCCCTCTCTTTTTTTTTTTTTTTAAAAAGTGATCACATACCCTCTTGTTCTTAGCTGCATACCCTCTGTTCTTAGCTTGCGAGGAGAAACATCAGCATAACAAGCATTCTAGTGAATGGCTGTGCAGGGGGGACATGACAGGACAAGTCTGATCATTGGAACATAGCAGGCTGAGTTCTCAGCACAGCTAGAGAACTGACCACACTGTTTTCTCATGCCTAATGTGGTCAGTTTTTATTAGGAGAGCAGAGGGATTGGCAGAAACACCAGGGATTTCACACAAAGGAAGCAATACAAAGGGAACAGGATACGTTTGCATACAAGTACATGGCACAGCAGGCACATATGAGGAATATGAAATGTTTGGTTTATATATTCTTTAAAAGCTATTTTGCTTTGAAAATGGGAGCGATTCTGAAGACCTTAGCGTTCACACTGGCCTAGGCCTCCTCTTTAGCAGAGAACCAAGTGCCTTCATACAAATAGCCAACCTTGAGGAATCTTTAATGAACTGTGTTAGTCTTCAGAGCCCCTTAATTTCCAAGCCTAGGCTGTACAACAAGTTAGTAACTTGTACCCAAGACAATACTTCCTGCCAACAAGTCCAGGCCTGTTCTACCAGTGGCAAATCTAACAGCCTCATTGGCCAGCTCAGGCAATGGCACGCCAGAACTGAATGGAGGATAGTCTTAAAGCACAAAAGTCAAAGTCATATGTACTGCCAGGGCTGTCTGACATGCAACAGGCTCCACAGGGAGTGATCTAGGACTAACACGGAGAATGATCTAGGGCTAGCACGGGGGAATGATCTAGGGCTAGCACGGATAATGATCTAGGGCTAGCACGGGGGAATGATCTAGGGCTAGCACGGGGGAATGATCTAGGGCTAGCACGGGGAATGATCTAGGGCTAGCACGGGGAATGATCTAGGGCTAGCACGGGGGAATGATCTAGGGCTACCTCGGGGAATGATCTAGGGCTACCTCGGGGAATGATCTAGGGCTACCTCGGGGAATGATCTAGGGCTACCTCGGGGAATGATCTAGGGCTAGCACGGGGGAATGATCTAGGGCTACCTCGGTAAATGATCTAGGGCTAGCTCGGGGAATGATCTAGGGCTAGCACGGGGAATGATCTAGGGCTAGCACGGGGGAATGATCTAGGGCTAGCACGGGGGAATGATCTAGGGCTAGCACGGGGGAATGATCTAGGGCTAGCACGGGGGAATGATCTAGGGCTAGCACGGGGGAATGATCTAGGGCTAGCACGGGGGAATGATCTAGGGCTAGCACGGGGGAATGATCTAGGGCTAGCACGGGGGAATGATCTAGGGCTAGCACGGGGGAATGATCTAGGGCTAGCACGGGGGAATGATCTAGGGCTAGCATGGGGAATGATCTAGGACTAGCACAAGCAAAATGCTTACACTTAAGTAGTATTGCTGCTTTAGACAATTTTAGGGCAGTACAAATAGCTCTACTACAACAACAAAATACTGTACCTTGATTATGTAACAGATGTAAAAAACACTTTAATATTTGTTCAGTTACCTTCATATGATACAAATGCCTATACCTGTAGAGAGGACAACTGCAAACACCACTGACCTGGTGAGTCTTAGCCAACGTGAACAAAAGGTGAAGTGCTGCTTCACAGAAGTGGAGGTTCTGCTTGACACGCAGGCTGACTTCCAGTGCGCTGAAGAGCATGGGCAGCATGGGTAACTTTCTGGTCACTTGCAGCCACTGGTCTCCATCTTCATCAGCCTGGCACAGCTCCTTGGCCAAATGTAATGCCAGCACACAAACCTTCATAAAAAAGCAAGATTGGGGTGGTTAATCAGACTGTTTTGTTTACTAAAATTAGAACTAAAAGGAGAAACATTTTATGCCATTTTTGAATAGCAAGGGAAGGTTAAACCTCTGTCAGTTTTTTTTTGGCAATCTTTGTTCCATTGCATGTATTATAGCCAAAATGAGAGCAAATCCCTCCAAAATGAGGTTGTTACCAGAACTAATGTCCTCATTGCAGTATTTCACTCTAATCCTGTCCTGGGGACAACTGCAAATTTAGCATTTTCTTACGCTCTCAATCTTTTGGGTTATTAACTGTTTCCCGACCGCCCTGTATCAAAAATATTGCTACAGGGGGGCACAGGTGCACAAAATCACGCATATATATACGTGGGTAGGGGGAGTGCGCGCCCTACCCGTGCTGCCGCAGCTGTCATTCACCAGGTCCCAGCCAGTGATTACTCGCTGCTGAGCATCTCTGACGGGGAGAACTGTTTGCAAACAAAAAAACAGTTCTCCTCCCTGTCAGCTCAGGCACACTGCTTTGGATGGCTGTGCCCAGTGTCATTAGTATAGTGTCAGTGCTTTTAGCACTGATCACTGTATTGGTGTCATTGGGGATGTCAGTGACACCACGTCAGTTCCCCCCCCAGCGTCAGAATGCCCGCCGCAGTCCCGCTATAAGTCGCTGATCAATGCCATTACTAGTAAAAATTAAAAAAAAATAAATTCCAGTATCTATGCCGCCATTGTAAACGCTATAACTTTCACACAAACCAATTAATTTACACATATTGGGATTTTGTTTTAGCAAAGAAGTCGCAGAATACATTTTGGCTTAAATTTATGACAAAATTTGATTTTTACATTTTTTTTACTGGAAATGTTTTAATAGCAAAAAGTCAAAAATATTTTTTTTCCCTCAAAACTGTCAGTCTTTTTTTTTTGTATAAAGCAAAAAATTAAAACCCGCACAGGAGATCAAATACTACTGATAGAAAGCTCAATTTGTGGGGAAAAGAAAGGCCGTAAATTTCATTTGGGTGCACACTCTTAGTAGGTGCGTCTAGTTCTTAAAATTCCTCTAGGGTTGATGATATCCAATTGATATTAATATTGCTTTTTATTATTCACATTGCAGCACTGCCCTATCAGTACCAACCAGCAGGCAATCTTGTTGACGGTGCATTTGGGCGGGACCCCTTCAGGAGGCGTTTGGGCAGCATTTTTCATCCACTGGTCTCAGTTTATTCTTTATTAATTTTTGTTTCATAATTTTTGCCTGAGATATATGAGAAATCCGTGGCTGTGTTCACATAACAGTTGGTTCTTAATACTTCCTGGCGGTTTTTACCTCACATGGAATCATGTAAGTGTATAACCATATTGTAAAGTATCAAATTGTACACAATAATTTGATTGCGTCATGTATATTGATATATATATGTTTGTTATAGACATCATGCCTTTTTGAGCACTTCTGAAGAAGAGATTTTTGTTGATCTCGAAACGAGTCAAGTACGAACCATGCATGATCCATGATTAGATTTGCAATACCATCTCTGATGAGACCGCTGCAATATGTATTGTAGCTTTATATTTATTTTTGAAGATCGTAAAAATAAAATTTCATACTGTTTTTATAAAAACATCTCTTTTGAAGTTGAAATTTATCATACAAGTAAATTGTGCCGTTAAAGTCCCACCAAAAAAGAGGACTTTAGGACTTCCCCCCCTGAAGTTGTCAAACAAATCTGATTTCTTTTTATGAGGGGGTGAGTAAAACCTTGGACGGAGGGGTGGCGCCAATTCACAAAAAGAACATTGGGGAACTGGAGAAAGTACAGAGAAGGGCAACCAAACTGATAAGAGGCATGGAGGAGCTCAGCTATGAGGAAAGATTAGAGGAACTGAATGTATTCTCTCATGAGAAGAGGAGATTAAGGGGGGATATGATGAACATGTATAAATACATCAGTGCTTCATATAGTGAACTCGGTGTAGAGTTATTCACCCTGAGATCATCACAGTGGACAAGGGGGCACTCTTTACATCTGGAGGAAAAGAGATTTAATCTCCAAACACAGAAAGGTTTCTTCACAGTGAGAGCTGTGAAAATGTGGAATAGACTCCCTCAAGAGTTGGTTCTGGCCAGCTCAGTGGATTGCTTCAAAAAAGTCCTGGATTATTTCCTAGATACACAGAATATAACTGGATACTAACATTTATAGGTAAAGTTGATCCAGGGAATATCCGATTGCCTCTCAGGGGATCAGGAAGGAATTTTTTCCTCTACAGGAGCAAATTGGAGCATGCTTTGCTGGGGTTTTTTTTGCCTTCCCCTGGATCAACTGTGTGTATAGGATAACTTTTTTTATGGTTGAACTACATAGACTTTTGTCTTTTTTCAGCCAGACTAACTATGTAACTCTCAGTAAACAGGACAAATAGAGAGGGTGAATCTCCATAATGGGGTCACAGAAAAAAAGGGATAAGTGTTCTATTCCCTCTCAATCCTATCCAAAACAAATAAAAAATGCCTTTATGTTTATTTTAAACCAAACCTGTGATTTGCTCATGCAATATAACAATGGGAATGTATGCTATTCATGGAAATATTTTTAAATCAGTACAGGCACTACAGAAAAACAATAATCAAATCAATATTTTGTGTCATCACTTTGCCTCCAAAACAGCAGAAAATCTCTTTGGTTTGTTTGCATGCAGTTTCTAAACGGTATATTAGACATCTTAGAGAATGTGCCACAGTTTCAGCACAAACTATTTGATTGGAACTGGGATTAAACAGTCATTTCCCTACAGTTGTGTGTGGGTTATATATACACAGGTTATATGTACACCTGTTCAATTGCTTGGTAACACAAATTGTTAATCAGCCAATCACATGGTAGCAACTCAATGCATTTAGACGTGGTGAAGACAACTTGCTGAAGTTCAAATTGATATCAGAATGGAGAAGAAAGGGGATTTAAGTGACTTTGAACATGGCATGGTTGTTGGTGCCAGATGGGCTGATCTGAATATTTCAAAAACTGCTGATCTGCTGGGATTTTCACGCACAACCATCTCTAGAGTTTGCAGAGAACAGTCCGAAAAAAGGAAAACATCCAGTGAGTGTAGACGAAAATGCCTTGATGTCAGAAAAGAATGGGCAGACTGGTTCGAGATAATAGAAAGGCAACAGTAAATTATATCAATATGGAGAAAAATCTCTGAGGAATGTTTCCAACACCTTGCTGAATCTATGCCACAAAGAATTAAGGCAGTTCTGAGGGCAAAAGGGGGTCCAACCCGGTACTAGTAAGGTGTACCCAATAAAGGTGAGTGTGTGTATATATATATATATATATATATATATATATATATATATATATATATATATATATATATATATATGTATATATATATATAAATAGAAATATTTTTTTTTCTTTATTACACCTTAAATTGCAACTACAGGACAAAAGTGTATGAAATCCCATTTTTCTTTAATTAAGATATGAATATATTCCATACATCTGCCTACAGTAGATAGGAATTGCAGCATCATAATGGTTTTAGTGATCAGATTGCTCTAAAAATGTTAAAAAGTCAGAACAGAAGTGATGGGAAATCTTTCCAGTGGAGACACAGACTGAAGCAAAACATTTCTTTAGAAGATGGGGAAAGGTTAGTACCTCTGTTGGGTTATCATTACTTTCTGTGACAACCACTATCCTAGTTTGTTGCCCTGCTGTCAAAGGACTATTTATTTATTTCAAGTCTATTCAAACCTTGGAAAAAAATTGTCAGAAGCTGGGCCCTAATCTTCTTGGTAATAATACTTAATAGTCATCCTACAGGTTAATGCATTCACCATCTAATGTTTTGACACCCAAAGACCAGTTGACACCTGCTGGAAAATATACTAATGTAACTAATGTAATCAGCCAGTGTTTGCATACATACTAAAACCATCAATCTCTTACCCCATCAGGCAGGTCTTTTTGCTTTGCTCGAGGAATATCTTCAGTCTCCATGCTGTCTTTATCCTCCCCTCCATTAACACTTATCACTTCAGGTCTTGTCTGACTGACGAGAATAACCACCTCATCCTGTAGATTCTCACAGACGCTCAGCACAAGTTGCTCATACTGGGGAATTTTGCAGGCTGTGTACACATCATATATACAGATGGTGAGGATGCTGGTCATACATTAGCTTCAATACAGTGAAGAATATATGCATTTTCCCAGATCGGTGATTCAAAGGAATGACAGCCAAGCCAAGGGTAGATAAAAATTCAATGATTTAAAAAATTTAAAATCTGATTTTTTTTATTTTTATTTGAGGTGATTGTATCCGTATTAGTGCACTTGCGACAGAAACAATTGAGTGCTGTCCGTGATACTTTTTTTATTTGCACTAACATACAATTCTGAGGACAAGCTTTCGGGGAGTGTCCCCTTCTTCAAGGTCCAAGCAGTACACCTTTTATTTTTATCGAATTTATTTTAATAAAATGCTCTTGGAGTAAAGATCCATCTAAAGATAATTTTCTATTTAGGATACATTAATAATTTAGTTTATTCAGCATGAAATGGAGCTTAGTTATGTAGAATGAAGCTGTATATTCTGCAATATTTACATTTTTGGTAAACTTATTCAATGAATCCAAGCTATGCAAGCTGAGATAACATGCACTGCATTGATGCATTCACACAATTTCATAGTATCCATGAGAAAAAACATGTAATAAAAGAATTTGAGTAGTTTGCCAGCTATGTGCAAATAACATATTAACCTAAAATCGGTTCTGCCATCGCTGTTTTACTAACCTGACAGCTTATTATTCTAAACAGGAAACCCTCATTTGGTTTGCAAATATTAAAGATTCTAACCACCAGCAAGAACGCATCGGATTCCTTACATTTAAAGAGCACCTGTCATTTTAGATCCATCATGGCAGCGCCTGTTAGCAGACATCCACTCGCCTGCTGCCGCCACGTCCCTCTCCTTGTTGTGTTTCTGTTGTATCACCAGCTGTCCCATTAAAGTGAATGGGACTGTCGATGAGTCAACAGCGGGTCAGAGGAGGAGCAGCTGCAGGACAGAGATGACAGTTGTTCTTTAAAAATTATGATTTAAATTGAGCCTTTTCACTAGTGATTTAAATCAAATCCACCCTGGCCAAGCCACATGTAATTTTAGGAGGCAGCTGGCAATTTCAGAATCTGTATTTCACAGTCCTTCAGGTGTATTAGACTTCCCAGTTCCCCCTAACTGACGTGGTTCCATTTGCCAGCCACTACGCCACTACTGTTTCTGCAGGGACACTTGATGAGCAGTGCAAATATTAACCATTTTCTTTGTAGGGAGAGCCATTTTTTACCTAGCAAAAGAGTCTCTAACCTAGTCACTTTGATGCTTAAAGAGATACTATAGTGGCTTTAGGTCAGTATTATTACTAATTTATTAAGTTTTTTATTTTTTTTTACTATTTATTTTTTTTAACATATAATATATATATTTAATCAAATGCCTATTAAAATTAAGAAGAGAGCACTCCACAAGAGTATGTCCAGGATTCGCTGATTGATCCTTCATAACTTGTAATTGGTATGGGCTCCATTAGGTGTTACGATCACCAAATTTCTGGAGCAATTGAAGAGAAGAGAGAGCAATAAAGTCTAAACAGAGGAAGAGAATGCTAAAATTTTGTCTCAGAACATCTCTATCACCCTGGAAGGTCATCAATCCTCTCCAGAAGCTTACATTGAAGCTTACCTTTTATCTGCTTCATTTCTAGCACAGAGATCAGGGCACAAAAGACTCTGGCTTTGGTTTTCTCCACTTGTCGTTCATCAGCCTGCAGAACACCTTCCAGGATTTTCCCCAGAGATTTCAGGATGTTCTCGGGTGACGCAAGCTCACTGCAACAAGACAAACCATTATGCAGTGTTTGGGTGTTTATCACTGGTGAGAATTACAGCAGCAAAAATACTGATTTCTGCCAGCTGCGAGCAGATAACTATGACCACTGAGCCCTATACACTTTAATGACTGGTCTCCAGCGGCCGCAGCTCCCGGGGAGTTCATCGCACTATTAGAACACAAAGCGAGTCTTTAGACTGGGTTACACCAGAGGTTATGCCACAGTTCTGGACTTGGAGAGTGGTTTACTGCTAACTTAGTACTCAGAGGCCAGTCAAATGCCACAATGCAGAGCTCAATGCCCAAAGGTCACATTCCAGGCAAGTCTTACATCATTTAATCCAGTGAGGTCCACATACAGCTCAAGCAGTGTTTTTTAACATACTAATTGAGGACACTGAAGAAAATACCTATGAATTATCTTATATTACAAAAAAAATAAAATAAAATGGGAAATTCTTGTTATTGTTTTTCTTAGCAGAGCAGAGGAAAGGCCTCCAACCTTCTAGGACACTAGCAAAAGACATGACGATTGCCGGTGTGCAAACCCCATGAAGGCAGCTGATCAACCAAATGTCTAATTACTACATTCCTGTGCACCCCCCCCAATGGACAGTATATACACACACAGAGGTATGATCTGACATGCATTTCTCAAACACACACACACACACACACACACACACACACACACACACACACACACACACACACACACACACACACACACACACACACACACACACACACACACACACACACACACACACACACACACACACACACACACACACTGTAAGGCTTGTTTTTTAATTTTTCTGGGTCAAAAAATATAGGGAAGCCAGGCAAATAGATGATGGGTTTCTTTTATTGGCCAATTTCATCTTTTGCACCATGGCAAACCCATAATTAGGGTGTAACATGATGCAAAAGGGCCCCCTCCTCCCAGTGACAGCATGTGGGGGTTCTTCCCCCCTGCAGCCACTTTTGAAAACAGAGATCTGTGATTGAACGCACAAGTCCCATCTGTTGCGGTGGCAGAACTTGTAGTCCTCAATGGAACACGAGTGTGGTGATCAACACACTTTTAGTCCATTGAAACTTCCTCCAGCTCTCCAACTGAAAGTCCTCGATAAAGCCTGCAGGAGGCCAGACACTGCACCCACAATCCACTGATTGCAGGTGCAGTGCTTTGCAGGCTCCTGTGAAAAAAAAATAATAAATGTACATTTCTTCTTACAAAAATATTTGCATTTATTTTAAAAAACTTTTTAAGGTGACCTTATCCTTTAAAGTGCACCCAAACCCAATAAAAAAAAGCATTTAGTGTATTGCAGCTTACTGGTGCTTAGGTGTTGTGACTGCATTGCATTGTTTCTTTTTTTTTTTTCCCTTTATTTTCACCTAGTGATACTGCCAGTAACATACTTCCTGTGTGTAGGACTATAGAACACCTGCATAAGACAGGCACGATGTAGTTTACAGAGTGGGAACAATGCTAACTTAAAAAGTACCAAGAACACAGGAAGTTACCATCGCAGTGAATTTCTTTCTGGCAGGATCCATCAGTTTTTGAACACTTAAACATAATAAAGCATATAAAAGGTATATTTCACAGACCAAAAGAGCACAAATAAGGTCAGTCCATTAACAAAAACAAAAGGGCACAAATGCCTAGTGACACGCCATTACACTATTTTGGCTTGTGAGTATAATTTGCATCATTCACCTTTTAATAAAGTGCTGTGATAATGCACTAGGCGTTTGCGGCCTTTTGTTTTTGTTGTTTGTACAGTGCAAGATTCCCAGATCTGAAAAGGGCTGCACTGCCTAAACTATCCGGCCCGAGCTGCACAGTGGTTATTATATTTGCATACCTTGAGATCAGCTTCTTTACTATTTCTTACCCCTGAGGCGTCAAAAGTTTTTTTCTGTTCACTGCTACACTTTATCAAGCTTAACTGGGCCTTAGAAAATACGTCACTCGCATCTCTAAAAGCTATACCCAGTTTCAATACAAAACAGCAGCCAACTTTTAAGCTGTCCAGCAATTTCTACAAAAAAAAATAAAAAAATCATATAATTGCAGGATAAAATTCTTCTTTCAGCTTGGTACGTACCCCTTCCAGCGTCTCAGCAGAATTATCATCAAAATGCACAACATAGATCCAAGATCCAAACAGGCCACAGAGTTAGGAACCTGGAACTAAACAAACATGGGGCTCAAATAACAAATTCACGTTGTATTTTAAAGCTGAATTTTAGTTTAAAATGTGTTTTTTTTTTCACAGTTTTTTTTACAGTACTTAGCTGTAATGTCCCATTTACTGCAGGCTGATGGTCTCTAAAGAAATCTTTCCAGTGATGCCCAGTCCTCATCACAGCACTTAACTTCATGCACTGTGGGAGTTAATAGCTCCCGGGCTAACATCTGACGTACATTAAAGGACCTGACGTGTGCCTGCCCCTTTCAGTCCTCTCCTCCACTGACAAAAGTCCTTGCATTGTTTTCACAGACAGGAACACATTCTGTGAATGGGGGAGGAGAATCTGTCATTCATCTGCACCAATTCCTCTGCCACTGGGAGAACCCTCAAATCTTCCCAGACATGAAGGTTCAGCAACGTCCAAGTGCTGTCCAATGGAGTCTAGGTCAGGCAGCTGACGGACCATGAATCTCCTGGCGAGGAAAGAACCATATGTTCTGAAATTAGACTTAAGCACCAGGTATAGGGAACGTCCTGGCAAGAAAGTCCCCTGAAGGCAGGGGAAGAGACCATCCCAAAGAGACTGATGGGTCACACCAGAAAAATCTTGGTTCACAAAGACCATCTGGATGTCTTGCCCCAAGTCTAGGCTCCCAAAAATAGAAGGGAGGCTGAAAAAGAAAACAAGGCAATGACATCACTGAGTGGCCCCGTACCCTTGTGCCGTCATCATCCGTGACATGCTGGGTCAATGATGTCACAAGGGGGTGGGAGGGGTCACCCGGTGACATCACTGGGTGGCCCCGACCCTTAGTTATTTAAGTGTTGTCAGGCGGTGGAGCTGTAAGATGGAGGGAGCCTTTGTCAAGAGCAGAGCCTTTTTTTTTGCTCGGTGGGCATAGTGATTGATGATGGATCTACACCGGGGAACATTTAAAAATTTTTTTTTTTTTTAATAAAAGGACTTGTCAAATACTGCCTCCTGTGTATTTTTACACTACACTTATTTTTGGGTGAATGAGTAGGGGTACCATGTACATGTTTTTAGGGTGGAACATGCAACATGTTCGCATAGCCGCAGCTGCGCCCGCCATCCCCCCTCCCTCTGACAGTACGGGGAGAAGTTTACCCGTACTATATCTGTCTGATTTGAAACCAGCGCAGCTGTTCGGGCTCTGCCCACATGGCCCCATTATTCATTCACAAACTTCCGTGAATGAATGAACTGTAAGTCCCGGCAGCCTTATCAGCTGTCGGCTTGTAGTTTTCAATGAACTGTGGGGCACCCTGGTAGTTCATTGAAGCTTCCTGTCAGAATATCTGCTTGTTCGTACATCCCGTAGGGCAAGCAGATATTCTGACAGATCAGCAGGAGACCTGCATGGTATCAGTGATCTACTGATCACTGGTGCAATACTCTCTAGGCTCCTTTGGACAAAAATAATAAATGCACATTTGTTACCTGCAAAAAAAATGCACTTATTATTTTTGTCCAAAAGGTGAACTTATATTTAAGGAAGTACTCTGAAGGAGCAGGACATAAGGGGGACTAACTTTGGGGGCACTACAGAAGAGAAGGAAGGGGGCACTAACTTAGGTGGCATGCTGGAGGTACAGCACATAAGGGGGCACTCTGGAGGAGGATGCAAAGTGGCACTCTGGAGATACTTAGTGCTCCCTTAGTGCCTCTAGAGTGCCCCTTTTCATCCTCCTCCAGAGTGCCCTCTTAGTTACAGTACAGTAAGGGGGCACTCTAGAGGATGTAAGAGGGCACTCTAGAGGCACTAAGGGGGACACACTGGAGAAGGATAAGGGGTCAGTCTGAAGGATGTATGGGGGCACTGCGGAGGTAATAACTTAGTACCTCCAGAGTGCCCCCTTACATCCTCCAAAGTGCCCCTTAGTAATATGAGCACAAGGACTGTGGTATATGTGTGCAGTGTATACTGCAGGTACAGATTCTGTTTAATCCCCCTTTAAGACCTGTCCACTGGCCATGCCCACTGTCCCAGGGTGCTCCAGGTCTTCCATTATCTTAGTCATGCTCACATTTTGCCATGCTGTTTTGACTGAAGGGGACCCTTCATGGTTTCTTGCACCGGGGTCCTGTCCTAAGTCTTTCCAGCTCCCTTCTCCACCCCCACTGCTCCTAACCCACACCAGCCTCGATCCATCATTGTCCTCAATTCCTAAAGCCTCCTACTGTTATCCACTGCTGCAAATTAATAACTGGTTGACCTTACATTCCTTGAATATGTCCACACCCACCAATACATAGCCCAGCCTTCATGCCGTATTTCTCTACCGCCCCAATTTAACACAGAACTCACAGAACTGACAGAGGTCCCTTCCAGCCATCCAGCAATCACCTAATGACTCTCGCATCCCCCTAATCTCCCCCCAGCAATCACAGCCTTTTCCATCTCAGCCCTCCCACCCCAAAACCCCTCTCTCACCACAGCCACACCCAACTCCCTAACTCCAACCCTGCACCCCCCAAACCACTCCTCTACCCACTCTTCCTAGGTGATAAGTATCAGTAATTGGTATCGGTGAGTACTTAATAAAAAGTATCAGTACTCATATTCGGTCTTAAAAAAGTGGTATCAGTGCATCTCTAAAAATAAGCATTGGACATATCACCATTTTTCTCAATATATATATTTCTAAAGGTGCCATTGGCATGACATTTTCACCACATGTTGGTAATAACCCATGCAATCCATACATATAAGGAAATCAAAACAAATAAGTTACGAAATTAAGTTATGTGTAATAAAATGGAATGACACAGGGAAAAGTATTGAAAATGCTAACTGAAATTTATTTAATACTTCGTACAAAATCCTTTGATGACAGCTTCAAGATCCCTCCTGTATGGAGAAACTAGTCGCATACATTGCAGGGGTTCGATTTTGGCCCATTCTTCCATAAAAACAGTCTTGAAATCTGTGGGCCTCTTCTATGGACTCTGATCTTTAGTTCTTTCCATAGATTTTTTTATTGGATTTAAGTCAGGTGATTGGCTGGGCCATTCTAGCAGCTTTATATTCTTTCTTTGAAACCAATTGAGAGTTTCCTTGGCTTCGTGTTTGGGATTATTGCACATTGCGCAAAAGTCGCCAACTGTCTGCAGAGTCAATAGCTAAAGACCTCCAAACTGTGTGGCCTTCAGATTTGCACAACAACAGTGCATAGAGAGCTTCATGGAATGGGTTTCCATGGCCTAGCAGCTAAATCCAACCCTTACATCACCAAGTGCAATGCAAAGCGTTGGATGCAGTGGTGTAAAGCACGCTGCCACTGGACTCTAGAGCAGTGGAGATGTGTTCTCTGGAGTGACGAATCACGCTCGTCTGTCTGGCAATCCAATGGACGTGTCTGGGTTTGGTGGTTGCTAGGAGAACGGTACTTGCCTGACTGCATTGTGCCAAGTGTAAAGTTTGGTGGAGGGGGATTATGGTGTGGGGTTGTTTTTCAGGGGTTGGGCTTGGCCCCTTAGTTGCAGTGAAGGGAAGGCATCAGCATACCAAGACATTTTGGACAATTTCTTGCTCCCAACTTTGTGGGAACAGTTTGGGGATGGCCCCTTCCTGTTCCAACATGACTTGCGCACCAGTGCACAAAGCAAGTCCATAAAGACATGGATGAGCGAGTTTGGGGTTGAGAAACTTGACTGGCCTGCACAGAATCCTGACCTCAACCCGATAGAACACCTTTCGGGATGCTGATTGCAGGAGGAGGGTGGAGCCTAAACATGGCGGCGTCGGAGAGCACGATGTGAGTGCTCTCCGATAACCTCAAATCCGACCATCCCTAGACCCTCATGGAGTGAAGCCCTACCTGAGTGTGGAGGGTCCTGGTGGAGGGAGAGGCGGGCGTGGAGAGGGGAGAGCGGAGCTTACACGGACCTCCGGGAGGTGAACTTGCGGTGGAGATCCCAGTGCAGCTGTCGGGTTGCCGGGGAAACGAAGCAGGGCGGTATGAGCACGCTGCTCGCCGCAAAGGACGACTGGGAAGCAGAAACGCCGGCCGGTTCCCTCGTTGAGCGGCAGTGACAAATCGGCTCCCCTGGCACCACATGAATGGAAACCCGTGCGGAGAGAGGAGGAGAGAGGCTGCAGGAGTAAGGCCCAGCTACGGAGGACCCTTGAGAGAAAGTGGATGCTGGCTGGCGCCCTGATGTGACAGGGTGCTGCTGGCGTATAGCTTCCTATACCCCCTGGCTGGCTGTTTGATCCTGGGTCAGGGAGACCCATAAATATTAGAAGACCCATTCTCCTTCCCTGAGGCGACTTCTAAGGATCAAGAAAGGAAAGAGAAAGGAGGAGGAAAGAAAGAAACATAGTATCGGAAACCCTGAGGAATCCCCCCCCCAGGACTGAGCAGCAGTGAAGACCCCCCACACAAGTATGGAGTCACCATCCTGAGAAGGAAAGGGTGAGTGAAAAATGTTGGGAGCTTATTGTGTGGTGAACCCCTGAGTGACATAGGCTACTAAGGGGTGAAGAAGGGGAGGATTCCCAGGGGTTAGAAGATAAGAAGAGAGGAGGCCCAGGTGTCTTAGGAGAGTAAAGGATATAGGAAAAATTGCAAGTCTACCAAGATATTTAGAAGATATGAAGAATAAAGGTCCCAAGGGAGCAGGGCCCAAAGGGTCCCAAACAGGAACAATAAAGAAATATACATCATATGGAAATACTACGCCAGAAAGGGTCCAAGGTGCAAAGGGGGAAATGGACACTAGTTCAGGAAGTAGTCCTAGATTATCATTGGGCTTGAATAGCAACAGTAGCCAACAAATAGTGGATGACCTGGGAAGGAAAGGATCTGAAGGGGAACTACAGATACCAAATAAGAAGGAGATGGCTGAAATGTTTCAAAATTTGGAAAAAAACGATAAAACATGAAATGACAGCTATTCGAAACGATTTAGGACATCTGCTATCAAGAGTGGAAGAAACGGAGGAGAAAGTTAAAACCCAGGCCCAGAACATAGATAATCTAAGGAAAAAAATAAGCCAATTAGAAAATAACCAGAAAAAAATGATCTATAGGATGGAAGTTCAAGAAAATAAAGAAAGAAGGTGTAACCTTAGAATACGAGGAATCCCAGACTCTGCTAAAGGGGAAATATTATACGAACTAGTTAAAAAAATCCTAAACTCCATAAGAGATAGACCTGAAACAGACGGGATCAAGTTAGATGGAGTGTTTAGGATAGGAAAGCTCAATCAGGATATAGAGAAGGAAAGACCGAGGGACATAATTGTCCAGTTCCAAAATTTTGGGGTCAAAGATGAGATTTGGAAGAAGACTAAGGGAAGATCATTAATTAAGTTTGGAGACTTGACTATCCAAATCTATGCGGACTTAACAGTAGAGACCCTAAGGAGAAGGAGATCCCTGAAACCCCTGTTGGAGCAAATGAGAAAACAGAACGTGCAGTATAGATGGGGTACCTCAGTATTTCTAATTGGCTGGAAAAATGGGGTCACAGCGTATTTGCGATTTCCGGAGGATTTAAGAGATTTTTGTGATAGACTGGACTTGCATAGAATGGAGATAGCTGGGTGGGAAGAAGAAAAAGAAGACAAAGGAAATATAACTAATGCAAGAAAAGAGGACTGGCAGCACGTCGGGGGAAGGGGGGAGGGAGGCCCTGGGGTTGGGGAGGGAAGAGAGGGAGAATGAAGTAGAGAATGAGTATTTTTATTTTTTTTTTTCTCTCTCTTACTTCACTCTCTCGCCTCTGGTCTTCCTCCTACGGAGGCCGAGACCCGCTTGGAGGCTATGGTTAAGGGTGGGAGGTAAAGAGTAAAGACTCTCGCTGAGACTAGACTATAGAGAGAGGGAATTGGGGGGGTCGGAGAAGAGGTGAGCCGTACATGGGTGGAGCTTACGCCCTAAATTTTAATCTATGGTGGAAATGGATCCACAAATGATTTGTAGGCAGTTTATACGCCTAAAAATGGGTAGGGGAAAAAAAAGAGAGGGTGTGAGGGGTGGTAGGTGGGGGGAAGGGGGGGGGAGGGGGGGTGGGGCTAATATTCTGCAAGATATCCGGTCCTAATAGGTGGACAGGGGGAGTGGGGTTAATATTCTGCAAGTCATTCGGGCCTAATAGGAGGAGACGAATTAGAAGAAAGATAAATAAAATCAAGAAGGATGGAAGAAATACAGTTTATAACATATAATGTGAATGAGTTGAATTGCCCTGGGAAAAGATTTAAGTTGTTTAAAGAGTTACATCACAGGGCAATGTCAGTGGTATTTTTGCAGGAGACACATTTTGAGATAGAATCTAATGTGAAACTGAAATCCAAATATTATCCTACATGGTATTACGCTGACTCTCCAATTAAAAGAGCAAAGGGGGTGGCAATAGGATTGGCAAAAAATATGAGATTTGAGTTGGAAGATAGAAGGACTGACCCGGAAGGGAGATTCCTGTTTTTGAAAGGTAAACTACAGGGAATTGAATGCACACTAGCCAATATATATTGCCCCAACAAGAAACCTGAGATCTTCCTGAAGGGTTTGCTAAAAAAACTGATAGATTTTAAAAAAGGGCGTTTGATAATAGCAGGAGATTTGAATCTCTGTATGGACCCACAAATGGATGCAACCTCCCTTGTGCAGAGAGAAGGGGGTAGGTCCTTGAGAGCATTGAGGAAGGTGATCCACGAGTACCAGCTGGTGGACACCTGGAGAATAATGCATATGAAGGACAGAGACTATACCTTCTTCTCTAATGCACATGAGATATACTCGAGACTGGATTACATTCTAATAGATCATCAACTTATTGAAATGCTGGTTAAAATAGAAATAGAGACAAGAACTTTTTCGGACCATGCCCCAGTCGTAATAAAAATGGGATGGGGAAAAAGGTGGATGGGAGGTTTAGGATGGAGATTAAATGAGGCTCTTCTCTTGGATGAGAATATTGTGCAGAAGATCAGTGAAGAGATTAAGGTATATTTCCAGGAGAATGAGACAGAGGAAGTATCGACAGCTACAATATGGGAAAGTCATAAGGTATATATAAGAGGAATCCTGATTGCGATGGGAGCAAGGAAGAAAAAAGAAAGAAGAGAGAGGGTTAGTGGACTCTTAAAGGAAATCCTGGAATTGGAGCAGATACATAAGAAAAAAATAACAATAGAAACAAGACAGAAGTTAAGGGATAAAAAAGACGAATTAGAGAGATTGGTAGAAGAGGAGAGGAGAAGAGTATATAATAAAGTATTAAGTGAAAGATATAGATGGGGTGATAGACCAGGAAAATACTTAATGAGAGCCCTGAATAAGAAGAAGAACAGGAATTATATAGAAAAGATAAAAAGCCCTAAGGGGGAGATGGTCCACTCAACTAAAGAAATCATTAAAGTATTCACGGAGTATTATAGAAAGTTGTATAACATCAGCCACCTAGGAACATCAAAAGAAATTAGAGAAGGTATTAATGAAAAAAGGAGGATATATCTAAAAAACGCGGGATTGCCAAAGCTTAGTGAAACACAACTGAACTCTTTGGATGCAGAAATTTCCCAGGAAGAAATAGAAGCAGCATTAAGAAGTACAGGGGGAGGGAAAAGCCCAGGCCCGGATGGTTATACTGTTAAGTACTATAAAAAATTTAGTGAAGTACTGTTACCAAAGTTAAAGAAATATATGAATGACTTGGGAGGTGGGATGGAAGGGAGGAGGGAATCCCTACAGGCCCATGTAGTTCTCATCCATAAGGAGGGAAAAGATCCCTCTCAGTGCTCTAGTTACAGACCAATTTCATTATTAAACACTGATACTAAGTTGTACGCAAAGGTCCTAGCAAACAGGCTGAAAGATCTAATGCCCGAATGGATCCATGGAGACCAGGTGGGCTTTGTCCAGGGGAGAGAGGGTAGAGATAATGGTTTGAGAACTCTGATGCTTATCCAGAAAAGTAGAAAAGGGAAAGCCCCGGTGGTGCTTTTGTCAATTGATGCCGAAAAGGCGTTTGATAGAGTGGACTGGGGCTTTATGATGGACAACTTGGAAGTGTTGGGGATTGGAGAGAAAATGCGTGAATGGATAGGTAAACTATATAAGGAGCCCACCGCAATCATCACGGTAAATGGGGAGAGGTCGGAATCCATTGGGATGTCCAATGGAACAAGGCAAGGATGCCCATTGTCCCCCTTGCTGTATGTATTGACATTGGAACCCCTGCTATCAATAATAAGGAATAGTGGAGCGGTAAAGGGAATCCAGATAGAAAATATAGAACACAAAGTAGCGGCCTTTGCGGATGACTTACTGTTTTATGTAGGCAACCCCCGAATAACTCTACCAAATATAATGAAGACCCTGAAGGAATATGGTGAACTATCTAATCTAAAAATTAATCCAACAAAAACTGAGATTTTGAACATTAATATACCAAAGAGCGAAAAAGAAAAGCTACAAAAAGAATTCCCCTTTATTTGGAGAGAAAAAGATATAAAATATCTAGGAATAAAACTTGCTACCTCATATAAACAACTGTATAGATTAAACTATATTTCTCTGATAAATGAGATTAAGGATGAACTAAAAAGATTAGAAGGAGGAAATCCATCATGGTTAGGACGTATGAACCTAATTAAAATGGTAATTATCCCTAAAATATTGTATAGATTTCAAATGATCCCGATCAAACTCCCAGAGGTGTTTTTTAAAATAATGAGAAAAATGTTAACAAGATATATATGGAGGAATAAAAAGCCAAGAGTATCATATGAAACACTAAGTAGGACTAAAGAGAAAGGGGGGATGGGACTACCTGATGTCAAGAGATATTACAAAGCAGTAATTTTAGCAAGAATCTATGACTGGACTTTTAATCACAAGGGGAAAAGTTGGGTAAAAATAGAGAATGATCTGAGTGGAATTAATTTGAGTAAGATGATATGGGTTCCAGCACATTATAGAAGAATTAAAGAGGGCATAAGCACTTACACTTTAATTGTTTTAAGGATATGGGATAATCTACATAAACACATGAATTGGGAATTCAACTCTATATTAATGCCTCTTGCAAACACGGAATTTTTCCCCCCAGGAAAAATTAGATATCAGGGAGATGGTTTAAAAAGGAAGACATCCAATTGAGAGACGTATTGGTAGAGGGGGAATTGAGAACATTTAAAGAATTAAAAGAGATGGGAGGAGATATGTTTACTAAAATAGATGAGTGGAAATATCATCAATTGAAATGTTTTATAGGAACTCTCCCAAAACCCTTGAGATTAAAAAAGGAGTGGAATATGTTTGAAAGGCTACTAGAAACACGTAGAGATGGGAAACATGGTGTTACAAAAATGTATAGAATACTTACAGAACTAGACACAGACACAAAGTTAATTTTTATAACAAATTGGGAAAGAGATATGGGGGTGGTGATAGATGAAGATCAACAGAATAAGATATTTAGATTAATTCACGAGTGTGTTAGTATGAGAGAAGTTGAGATTAACTATAAATGTTTGACACGATGGCATATTACACCGAGCACTGAGCACAGGATGAGGGGGGAGAATTCAAAAATGTGTTGGAGAGGATGTGGGGAAGAGGGCACGGTGTTTCACATATGGTGGCAATGTCCAAAAATCCAGGTTTTCTGGAAGACAATAGTCAAATTAATAGAAATAATGACTGGAAATGACATAGGATTAGACCCAGCCATGTGTCTCCTACATAGTATTGAGACAACAGTAAATAAATATAAAGAATCAGGTGTATGGTACTACTTGAGTGCTGCAAAAGGGTTGATCCCCAGGTTTTGGCGGAGGATAGAGGTGCCAACGGAGGAGGATTGGATCAATAGGGTAAACCAGATTAGCAGAATGGAAAAATCTTATCATATTCAGGAAGATAGGATGAAAATATACTATTTACGATGGGAAAAATGGGAAAAATCGGGATTGAAAGAGAAATATAGAAAACTTTAAATTAGGAAGTTATTCGAAGTTACTGGGCCCAGAGGGATTGGAGATCTTGCAGAAGGGAGGGAGGGGGGGAAATGATGGGAGGGGAGGGAAGGGAAAGAAAAGAGGTAAATAGAAGGGACAGAGTAGAAATGTAGTGATATTTTTATGTATTGTGTCTCTTTTTATGGAATTTTTGTAATAATGTGAAAAATCAATAAATATTTAAATTAAAAAAAAAGAACACCTTTCGGAAGAATTAGAGCGGAGACTGCGAGCCAGGCCTTCTCGTCCGACATCAATACCTGACCTCACAAATGTGCTTCTGGAAGAATGGTCAAACCTTCCCATAGACACTCCTAAACCTTGTGGACGGCCTTCCCAGAAGAGTTGAAGCTGTTATAGCTGCAAAGGGCGGGCCAACTCAATATTAAACCCTACAACCTAAGACTGGGATGCCATTAACGTTCATGTGCATGTGAAGGCAGGCCGACCAATACTTTTGGAAATATAGTGTGTATATACACTATATGTATATGTATGTGTAGAGATATATATATATATATATATATATATACAGTCATGGCCGAAATTGTTGGCACCCTTGATATTTCTCCAGGAAATCATGTATTTCTCACGAAACGTATTGCATTAACACATGTTTTGCTATACACATGTTTATTCCCTTTGTGTGTATTGGGACAAAACAAAAAAAGGGAGGAAAGAAAGCAAATTCGACATAATGTCACACAAACCTCCAAAAATGGGCTGGACAAAAGTATTGGCACCCTTTCACAACTGCGGATAAATAAGAATGTTACAAGCATGTGATGCTCCTGTAAACTCACCTGGGGCAAGTAACAGGTGTGGGCAATATAGAAATCACACCTGAAAGCAGATAAAAAGGAGAGACGTTCACTTAACCTTTGCATTGTGTGTCTGTCTGTGCCACACTAAGCATGGACAACAGAAAGAGGAGACGAGAACTGTCTGAGGACCTGAGAACCAAAATTGTGGCAAAATATCAACAATCTCAAGGTTACAAGTCCATCTCCAGAGAACTAGATTTGCCTTTGTCCACAGTGCGCAACATTATCAAGAAGTTTGCAACCCATGGCACTGTAGCTAATCTCCCTGGTCGTGGACGGATGAGGAAAATTGATGAAAGATTGCAACGCAGAATAGTCCGGATGGTGGATAAGCAGCCCCAAACATGTTCCAAAGACATTCAAGCTGTCCTGCAGGCTCAGGGAGCATCAGTGTCAGCGCGAACTATCCGTCGACATTTAAATGAAATGAAACGCTATGGCAGGAGACCCAGGAGGACCCCACTGCTGACACAGAGACATAAAAAAGCAAGACTACAGTTTGCCAAAATGTACTTGAGTAAGCCAAAAGCCTTCTGGGAAAACGTCTTGTGGACAGATGAGACCAAGATAGAGCTTTTCGGTAAAGCACATCATTCTACTGTTTACCGAAAACGGAATGAGGCCTACAAAGAACAAAACACAGTACCTACGGTAAAATATGGTGGAGGTTCAATGATGTTTTGGGGTTGTTTTGCTGCCTCTGGCACTGGGTGCCTTGACTGTGTGCAAGGCATCATGAAATCTGAGGATTACCAAAGGATTTTGGGTCGCACTGTAGGGCCCAGTGTCAGAAAGCTGGGTTTGCGTCCAAGATCCTGGGTCTTCCAGCAGGACAATGACCCCAAACATACGTCAAAAAGCACTCAGAAATGGATGGCAAAGAAGCGCTGGAGAGTTCTGAAGTGGCCAGCAATGAGCCCAGATCTAAATCCCATTGAACACCTGTGGAGAGATCTTAAAATTGCTGTTGGGAAAAGGTGTCCTTCCAATAAGAGAGACCTGGAGCTGTTTGCAAAGGAAGAGTGGTCCAAAATTCCGGGTGAGAGGTGTCAGAAGCTTATTGATGGTTATAGGAAGCGACTGATTTCAGTTATGTTTTCCAAAGGGTGTGCAACCAAATATTAAGTTAAGGGTGCCAATACTTTTGTCCAGCCCATTTTTGGGGTTTTGTGTGACATTATGTCATATTTGCTTTTCTGCCTCTGTTTTATATTTGTTCCAATACATACAAAGGGAATAAACATGTGTATAGCAAAACATGTGTTAATGCAATACCTTTTTTGTGTGAAATACTTGATTTTCAGGAAAAATATCAAGGGTGCCAACAATTTCGGCCATGACTGTATATAGATAAAATTTTAATCAGAGGCCTTGCAGAATAAAAGGGTGGGTGTTTTAAACTTTTATGTCACACAGTATTTGTGAAGTGGTAATTCAAACACAAATTTTGATATTAGTGGAACCTAAACTAAAAGCACAACTAAGGAGCGGCCCTCTAGTAGTAGCCAAACCCCCCATCAGCAATTCACGATTCAGTTAGTAGCCATTAGTAGAAGGACAACACCATCAAACAAGACTGGGCGGGTGCTGAGTCCTTCAATGATCTCAGAGAAAATGATTTGATGGTGAGTGCAAAAATCCAGTTTCTCTATAGTTCCTTGAAGGACACAACTGAATTTTTCATGGATGGGATGTCCCAATGCAGTGCCAGAAAGACAGAAGAATAAATGGGCCCACAATCAAACAGAACCAGAAACTGACCACAAGGCAGAACTCAAACCACAGCCTGCAAAACTTTCTGGCCAAAGCGGACATTCACAGAGGCAGCGATATTAACCTTATAAAACTTGGTAAATGTGTGAACTGAGGACCAAGTAGGCACCCTGCAAACCTGAAAAACAGAAGTAGAATAATAAAAGGCCAAGGACGCGCTTAGCGCCCTGGTAGAATGTGCCGTAATTGGAAACGGAGCCTCCTGGCTCGCAAGACCATAGGCCTGGATCACCATCCTACAAACCTATTTCAAAATGGTGGAAGAGGAGGCAGCTTGACTTTCTCTAGGTCCCTATGAAATGTTGAACAGAGGATCAGACTACTGCTGGCTATTAACTGAATCCTGGGTTGCAGATAGGGGTTTAGCCACCACCAGAGGCACCCCTTAGGCACGCTTTTTGGTGTTGCTCTCCAGCAGCATTACTTCCCATCCCATCAGAGTCACCATAGAACTCCCGCTGCTTCTGTTTGCACTGAACACAGGAAACGCTGAAGTTAACTCCGCACTAACGTGCAGGGATTGCTGCAACACTTAGCTCCGGCGCGGTCCGACCTGCAGGTATGACAGATGCGCCGTGCTAAGGGGGATGGAGCTGGTTGAGTGAGGGATATGCAACATCTCCGGGAATATTGCGGCAGCGGACAGATGAGATTTCATGTACTCACATCTGGTGGCGCGGGATATGAGGAGGATTATCGAGTTTCCTGATACACTGAAGGATCGCACCTTGGGAATTTATCATGCAAGCGATATTGCTGTTTAAAAATACAGCAATATCTTCTGGTGAGTTTATATTCTAGCCATCGGTGGATTTGACATGTCTGTTGTTCCTGGATCACTAGGTGAGGATTTAGTTTGCAATGGACATTGGGACTATTCAATTCAATTATAATATAGTTGATTTTAACGCCATTGGACTTATGTACAATATTTTTATTTTATGTGAATTTTATTTTTATTCTTGAACTTGATGGAATTTATTTAATTTATTTGATATTATTCAATATTTTTGTGTTTAGCGCTGCAACTTTTCTTTTTAGCACTTCTAGGATCTTGGTATATCGGTATCCATTGCACGCAGCTACACTTAATTTATATTTTTTACTTTTTGGATTTTTAGGATTAGCGCTGACCTCATTTTGTTTTTCATGCTTTTAGTTGCACTAGTGCCCTAACTCCTGAAGGTGCTGGCATCAAACTCATCCATGAAAAATTCAGTTGTGTCCTTCAATGAACAACAGAAAAAAATACACTTTAATGAATTTTAGTGAACACAAACAAAATACCCAATTTTATTGTAAAATATAAAAGATGATAAGCTGAGTAAAAAGATGCTAAACATGCCACGCTTTAAAATTGCGCACACCCGAGGAAAGGCAATAAACTGCAGTACATTAAATTAACCATAGGCGATGCTTTAAAAGCCTTTAGATGTTACCAGTTTAGAGATAAACAGGTCTGGTGTTAGAATTACTGTTCTCGCTCTGATGTTCGCAGTGATACCTCAAATGTGGTGCAATCACCATTTACATATGCATGTGGGACCTACATTCGGATGAGTACGGGGTTGCTAAAAATTTTTTTTAATTATTATTTTATTTAAGCTTATTTTTTTAATCACTGTATTTTTTTAATCAATTTTATTGCTATCACAGGGGATGAACAACCCCCGTGAAAGAATGGGCAGTGACACGTCCTCATTTTGGAGAGATCTAGGGTCTATTAGACCACATATCTCTTTTGTCCTCCAAAGCATCCAACTGACACTACTATTTACATAGTTACATTGTTAGTCTGGCTGAAAAAAGACAAAAGTCCATCTTACCAAATGTTCTGCACCATCCAATATATCCTGGAAAAGCTGCCGTCTCACTTGTATATCTGTCAGATGCATGACATCCTCCTGCAGAAGCACAACACACAATGTGTCAGGATAAAAATATCGCTGGTAGGGACATAAAAATAATTGAAGGGAAAGTAGCGTGGTACACATTTCCTTTATTATATGCAAGGCTTAAAAATATAATTTTATTTAAGGTTTAAAATGGTAAATAAGAAATATTCCATATTCCACTTTCATATGTTTGTGTACAATCACACATACCTCCCACACTCATCTTCATTATATAAGGAGAGGATGTTCCCTTATTCATCAAAAGAAGCTCAGGCAGGGCTTATAACACGGCTTGAGATTTTAGTACAGCAGAGGCACTATGCTGTCAGCTAAGTACTACAAATTAGGTGTTTACTGGATTTCTGGCAGAATCAACTGTTATTTCTGTGTACTTTAAAAAAGACAAAATATGGAGAAATGTGTATGCATTGTACAGATCTACTGTTTATGTGTTTTTATTTTGCGCAGACACACCCTGTTCTACAAACTAGCATCCCATTACTGTACGTTACAAAGTGCCAGTCTCTGCTAGGCACACAGAAAAAGAGTGTACCAAACTTACAAAGTGCGTGGAAATAATGAGCAGTATGCGCCAGGCAGACAGCAGCATGTGGTATTCAGTCAGTGAGCTGCAGCTGCCCTCCATCTCTGCTACACGAAGCACCAGTGAATGAACATAATTCGACCAGTAGGTGAAGCGGCCCTCCTTGGAAAACTTCTCCAGGATGCTCTTCAGAGAGTTGTCCAACGATCCCCTGGGCAGAGAAAGGGAAAAGTCATACTGCGTTGTGCAACTCATATATACTCTTTATTGCCTAAAAAGCTACCAAGAATAATTTAAGTAACACAGACTTTGCAATTTTCTGCTGACCATTTGCTTCACAATGACAGATGTAATTTGCTTTAAAGGAAACCCGTGTTTTTCCCATGCCGGGAGTAGAGACTTCATGACATGGCCACATAGTCACCTGCATTCACTTTACCAAGTTATTGTGTTTTGAGAGGATACAATGTTGTCTCCCTGCATTAACTGGGGAACACAGCAAACCTCTTGATATATGCCTTAGGAGGTTGGGTACTAGGTGAAGCAGAAAGGTGTATAGTCCTCTCAGTGGACTATGATGCCGATGTCACCGCTCCAGACAACACAGTGGGCTATTGCAGTAGCATCACCTGGCAATCTCCTCCCTCTTCAGCGCTGCTCACTGTCCTACCCTTACATATCTTTATTGTGGTGTACTACTTGGTGATGAGGCGGTCTGGAGATCCTTCCTATATGAGACCTTTTGTCACTGAATATGTGAGTTGCCTACTTACTTTTTAACTATTAAACTTGTTATACCATCTACACTCAGAGATTATGTGTTTCTTCTTACAAATCCATCCTGCAGAGAATTCATAAAGATATCTATCACACCACAACCTAACCATGACTTAACCACACCTCAAAGCAGATCATATTCTCAACATCACTTCCCCTTTAAGCACTTCCCACTAGACTTGACTACATAAATTCTCTTTTCTCTCAGTAACTAGTGAGGTAAACAGCAGGCTTCTGGGACTTTTAAAAGTCGTGCTGTATAAGGAAGGAGGGGGCTCAGGATTTTTGGTATACCTCTAAAATCCTCTTTTTGGAGTACATCACAGAACACAGAGGACTTATGGGTTTTGCTTCCACCTTCAGGTGAACGGACACTAGCCAGAAATAGACTGGCATAAACCCTCTACCTGGAGGAACTTCGTGCCTGGTCATACCGGTGAGATTTCAGTTGTGATTTGTGTATTGAAATCACACCTGAAATCGCATCTAATGAATGGCAGTGTCTTAACATTTGCGATTTGTAGCAGTGTGATTTCTAAAGTAGTTCTTGCATAACGTTTTCTGTAGTTTTGTTGTGATTTCACAAGCATAGAATAAAATGGAAATTGCACTGCCAATTGCAAGAAATCGTTGAAAATCACACCTGAAATCGCGCTGAAATTGCACATAAATCGCAGCTGTGTGACCGGTAAGTATTCTTAGGATTAGGGAAAAAAAAGGCAACAAAATGTCCTGTTCCAATGGCACCTAGCACCTTCACAAAAACATATGTATGCCACCGTGGTAGCAATAATTCTTAGTAATATTCTTGCTATGATCCACTTAAAGGAGAAGTTCACCTTTTAGTAAAAAATAATAAATGCACATTTTTTTGCAGGTACAAAAATGTGCATTTATTATTTTTGTCTGCAGGAACCTGTAAACAATTACACCGGCAATCAAGAGATCACTGGTACCATGCAGGTCTCCTGCAGATCTGTCAGAATATCTGCTTGCCCGTACGGGATGTACGAGCAAGTAGATATACTGACAGGAAGATTCAATGAACTACCATGGTGCAGTGGACTACAACCTCTAAGGCTGTCAGAACTTGTAGTTTCTAATTCACAGAGGACATTTTACATTTGACAGCTAGCGGGGGGAGAAGATTCCTAAGTGCAGGGAGCGGGGGCCGGTTGGATCATGATATGTTACACCTTGAATATGGGTATAACATGTTATGAAAGGTGAACTTATCCTTTAACATATTTGCATGTTACACTGACATGGGCCATATTGATTTTCTCCGCATCATTCCAATTTTAGTATATATCCTATCAAAGCCAGAACAACTAGGTGTCCCTAAAGCTGCAATGTCAAGTGCAAGACAGACTAATTACCCAAATATCTAAGATGTTCAACACCTTAGACTCCTGCTGTGTTCAAGGACCCTGTACTTAAAGCATTGTTTCTCAACCTTTTATCAGTCAAGGCACCCTTAAAATTCTGCACAATCTCAAGGCACCTTTTTCAAAAATGTAAAAAACTAAACAAATAGTTTTACACAGTGCAGCAACATCCACACACGTAGGACACCAATCGTTAGAGGTAGCTTATTCTTCCAAAACAAATACACATTTACACACTGGTATTGACTAGTATTTCAGTGTTTCTCTTCTCCCTCAGTTTTTCTCCCTCAGCTAATGCGCCTCAAGTGCTGATGGAGGGGGGCAGGGGAGTGGCAAACAAGGATGCTGTGCAGGAGCCCAACGTCCTCCTCATCAACCAAAGACGTCACAGGTTGGTAGGGTGCCGGTGGCTAGAAGACTGTAATGGTGCACAGTGAAAACCTATGGCTTTGTGTAACTAAAAGGCAGGCTTGATCCACCTACTGGCTTCTATACAATTTTTGGGTAATTTTTAGGCATATTGCACCTCTGAAGAAACCTCAAGGCACCCTGGTTGAAAAAGCCTGACTTAAAGGATGCTGATGTCGCCACCCTAACTGGAAAGTCAGGTAAAGATAGGAACCTGCAATGCCAATAGAGATCTAAGCCAACACAACAGACAATTTGGTATATACTTTTGACCACAGAGAGATGAGAGTCATTCTACTTGGACAGCATGCCCTGTGGTATGAATATCGGCAGAAAGAAATGCTTGGGAACAGGGGCGGACTGACAACTCATGGGGCCCCCGGGCAATAGGGGGTTTTGGGGCCCGTGTCCTTACCCACACTCAAAGCACACCCAAAAAAGCCTATAAAAGGTACCAGGGGCATTTCCTGGGGTCCCCTACTGACCCCGGGCCCTCGGGCAGTGCCCGAGTGCTCAAATGGTCATTCCGCCCCTGCTTGGGAAGATGAGCCCAGGAAGTCCTGAACTTTTCAGAGGCAATGGGATAAACCGTACTGTGTTCACAAAAGCAAAATCTGTTGCCTCACCAATCTCAGGTTAAGGAAGAGTTTTGCGACCCTGGAAACCAAAATCAAACCAAGGTATTCCAAGCATTTAGAAAGGACACTACTATAGAAGGGGGTGATGGCTGCAAGCCAAGATTAGAAGATTTTAGCTAGCCTGAATTAAAAAAAAGCAGATAAGGAAAGTGAATTGAAGAAAGACCAATGACCCACCCCTGAAAAGACATTGCAGACCCCCTTGGGTATAAGCCTACTCACCAAACTACTGAGATGAATGCCTGGGTATGGGGGTGCGGTGTGACACTACGATATACAGGTTGCCAGCAGCAGTGAATTTCCCGGATATAGGGGGGCTCTAGGAGTGAGAAACCTATAGTCAGCTTTGATCGAGAGCAGAGTTGGAGAGAATATCCTACTCTTTCAGGACCCTAAGCACTGGGAGGAAATACAGTATGTCTAATTTGCTTACTGACCAACCTCCTAGGTGCAGGACATATATCCAGAGGGTGATTGTGTCCACCAGTGGACTCTGGGAGAAATAAAATTGTATCCTTTATAAACACGATTTATTGGTAGAGTGCCCTTACAGCTTGAGGTATATTCTACACTAGGAAAAAAAACACAAATGCTTAACGAGGTTATCTAGGAAAGAAAACCTTCCACAAGTTTGAAGGTTGTTTAGCAATGTATAGAACTTGGCTCAGTGTTCATGGCAGAATAGAGTCCAGACAAAGATCTGAGGTGAAACGGATTGCTGGTGGAGACAGGGAATTCTTAAGATATTGTACATTTCTAAGTTATATCACATGTAAGAAAGGTTGTGGATAGCATCACACGCACAAATACCTGACTACGTAGTAAATCTCCAGGCACAGGATTCTCATGATGAAAGCACAGGTTTCTAAGACACTCAGCTGTGAAAAAAAATTAAAAGTCATGTGACGGGAATCAAGATCATTCTTAAACAGTAAAAGGACAGATTCTGAATAAACTTACATCTGAAGAATCTGAAGGGGAAACAAGTGTTCCAAAGAGTGGTCCTGTCAAATTCTCCCAAAATCGTGGCCTGCGGAAATATGAATCAATTTGGTAACATATGCCTCAAGAACTCTCAATTTTCTGGACATAACTATACTACTCACTTTGTTCTCAGTACAGACATGGCACTGTCACGGCGATCTTGCCATAAGGCATGCAGGAAGGCAATGGCTGAACGGTGTAGCTGAGGGGTGCACCAAAACCGGTCTGATTTTTGTAAGTCAATTAGATCCAGAACAACCTGCAGACAACTCCACTGTCCCAAGCTGTATTCCTGTGTGGGGATTCAAAAGGAGTAAGTTAAAAGCAGTGCAGAGGGAGAGGGTTACAACTTCAGGCAAGCTTCAAGAGAAATTTACCCTCACTTTCCATTTGATCACAAGGCAGGCATTCCTCCCCAGTGAAGAGACAATTAGAAAAACGTGACAGAGGTTTTAATCTTTCCATGCTATATCCAAACCTAATTGATGAAGGTGATGAATGGTGAGGTCTTAACTGAAAGTAAAGATTCACTCTAAAAGGATAAGTGCACCTTTTATAACATGTTACACCCGTATTCAAGGTTTTACATGTTACTGATGCAGCAGCCCCCCAATCCCCCGTTGTGACAGTGGGCTGGGGATCTTCTCCCTGCACCCGCTGTCACAATTAAAAAATAAATAAAAATGTGGCCCTGCAGGGCTCTGCCCACCCAGATGTATCATTCATTCACAAAGTTCAGTGAATGGGAGAACTACAACTACCATCAGCCATTGTGGCTGACAGCTTGTAGTTCTAGGGCACCGATGAGCACTCTAGGTAGTTCATCGATCTTTCCTGTCATTCAGTAACTGTCTGCCCATATGACATACAGGTAGAAAGTTACACTGACAAGTCTGCAGGAGCCCGAAATTGCACCTGACTAAAATGATGGGTCCCCGAGGTGACATGCAGTTTGTTAACCAATAGTAAGCCAGAACATTTTAGAAAGTGGCTGAATTTCTGGAGCTCCGCTTTAAAGGTCAATAACTCCATTGACTGATCTAACAGAGCAAGGGCATGGGCACGTTGAAGTGAACAAATGTATGCCCCTGTACTTGTGTGAATGCCATTGTTTCTGTGCATCTCACAAATACACAGTCTGGACAGTACAAACATCCACAGCATGTGTTAGGGCTGCCAGTATTCTCTGCAATGTAGCAGCCTGTTACCTACCAATATAGAAGCCTCAAAATCCAAATTGAAGCAGAACAATATCCAAAAGGGAAACTTTTAAAAATATCAAAACTGGTAGGCACCATTCATTGAAGAAATATGTTTGGAAAACCATAAAACATAGCATCTTTGGCAATGAAAGAATCCTAAAGTGCTTTGTTTTCAGTCAGATGAGCTATTCCATGGCATAGGTCACACGGTCTGCCAGTGCAGTGGCCAACTGACATTAGCAGTCTTCAAAAGGGCAGACCATTCAGTCTCAGTTTGGGGAATTAAGAGATTGGGAGGGTTTGCTGATGTGATCACCCAGTTTTAAAAGATCATTTGACCTATGCCAAGAAATGGGTCCAGCGAATGCAAACAAAGCACTTTACAACTCATTCCTATTGCTATCCTGGAAATGTTTCCACTAAATTTACCTTAAGGCTAGGTTCAGATCTCCGTGTTCCTGAATGGACTCCCATGCCCCGGGACACGCAGGGAAGAAGTCCCTGCACTTCTTCGGAAAACACAGCCTGCACGGGAAACTCGGTTCCCAGTACGTTTGCGATTTTCAATGCGGGCGGCGTACCATTAGAATTACTGGCACCTGCCCATGGGTCCGCATTCCTCTGTGCGGGTGGTGCGGCTGCACAAATTTTTGTGCGGATTCGCAGTGGCACCACCCGCACAAATGTGAACCAGGGGTAAAATGGAACTTCACTTAAAAGTGAAAGTTCTTCTTATCCTCCTCCTCCCCCTCCACCACTATTGGTTCAAGTCCCAGGAGACTGTAGGACCATTCTGAAAGCGCAGTACATCTTGTACATGCTCAGTGGGAAGCCAGCTGTGAAACAGCAAGAAGTCACAACCAGTTTCCAACAATCAAGATGGGCTGCTGAGTGTCTGTTTATTAAAAGTCAGCAGCTACAGTATTTGGGGCTGCTGACTTTAAATTACAGAATACCCCATAACTCTTTAACCTAAAGCTAACATAGTCCATTTCCAGCAAGATTTATCAGGCTTTTCAAAGCGTTTCTAGGTTGAAATACAACCTCCCTCTTCCTGACATTAAATGGGCTGGGACCAGTGAAAATACTTGGTCAAAATATTCACAGGCTGACATACAGTATATGGTTGCTTAAAACAAAATAGGAAAAACAGCACTTGTACAATGCCAGTATGATAAATTCAAACCACTCAGCAGGGATCCCTTGAGTTAGTTCAAATGAAAAAATGTATGTCTGACTGGTATGTATATTTACTTGTAATGCTCAAACACATTAAGGGAGCCTAATATAACCATACTTTATGACAAGGAAGACAAATGAATCACTCACTTTTGTTCCATCGCTCTTGTTTTTCACATCTAGGTTTAGGAAGAGTTCAATGAGACCTGGCTGGGTCTCCACAGCCACGGTAAGAAATTCCAGAGTCATAACCTTTATCTGCATATCCTCTATGCTGCACTCTAAGCGGTTCAAAAAAGCATCACGGATAGCAGCTGCATCACTTCCCAGGCAGGCGTACACAGACATGGGGGCCACCTGTGTAACAATTCATATGCATCAAGACATGTTATTAGTGATGTGCAGTAATTGTATGAAATCAGATGTGTTAAGTCAGACTGAAAACTGACAGACTGAAAACAAAACTGACTTTTTTCAGACTAATACAATTGGCTATTAAAGTGTTACTAAACCCGGGACCCTGCATTCATTCTATCTGGTCTCCCACAGTACACACAACATGGAAGTGCAATTATTTTAGCAGTTAGAGCAGTCTTGTGACTTCTATCAATGTTCAGCAGAGCACTGGTTAAAGCTTGTAGGCGTTTTCTTTCTGCTCTAGGAGGATGCAGAACCCTTGATTCTCTGTCTGGACAGTGCTGATTGGCCCTGTGCTGATCACATGCACTCTCCCAATAAAAAAAAAAACGTCTCCAGCAATACATACTATACAGAGCATGTGTACGTGACATTCAGTCTGTCTTATCAGGTGGACATTTGAACAAGAGGAGAGGTAGAGAAAACAGGATCAAACATCCTTTTTACACAATGCGGAGGATTAACCTTTCCACAGTGAGTACAACAAGCATGCTTTACTGCGTATACAGACTGATTTTACTGTGGTGGGTTTAGTAACGCTTTAAAGGCCAACTCTAGGCAAAATTTATTTTTTTCATTTGTTTTTTTAAAATGGTTCCTTTAGCAGCAGCCTAAAAGGCAGCACAGGCTAAAATATTCTGTAGCAGTCCTCACAGTACTTCCTTTTCACCATAAGGTGTTCTTGGTCTCCATGACACAGTGTTGGAGACCATTCATTCTGGAAGACTGAGGACATATAATGAATGCTGGGGTGTTATGGGCTCGCCCATTAAATGCACAGTTGTTAGCATAATCAGAGGGCCAACAGGAGAAGACCAAAGGAAAAAACCAAGGAGGTCATGTGACCAGACTTAAGAAACCTATAAAAAAAAAAAAAAAGAAAAGGCAACATTTCCTGCTGGTGGGCCTTCTGGGAACAGGGGTGCTGCTTGGTGCCCTAAGCCCAGATTTGGGCATTTATATAGGATAATAGGAGGTCTGCAAAGGGCAGTCTTGAAATTTATCCTTTAATTTAAAAAGTCCTTAACAAGTGTACCAGATTATGTACTGAAATTGGGTACTGGAACTGTTTAGACTATGGATGAAGATAACTGGTGCATAGCGGCACAGTAAGGTTCAAGTGACAGCTGTTATTCAATACCGTATGTTCAGCTATTTCCACAGGATTACCCTTACCACTTCAATACCGGGCACTTTCACCCTATTCCTGCCCAGGCCATTTTTCAGCCTTAAGCGCTGTTGCACTTTGAATGGCAATTAGTCATGCAACACTGTACCCAAATTACATTTTTAACATTTTTGTGAGACAGATAGAGCTTTCTTTTGGTGGTATTTAATTATCAATGGGTTTTTTTTTTATTTTTTGCTAAACATAACGAAAAAAAAACGTTTTTCTTAGTTTTTGTGATAAAATTTTGCACATAACGAGATTTTTTGTTAACCACCGTAAAACCCCTTTCTCTCAGTTCATTGATGGGCACGGCTCTCCCTAAACTTGATAAGGTTATATCACCCCCTACAGGAGTAGGACACTAGGCAGAAAAGAAACTTAGCACAGCCTATAGGCAGTCCCTTCTGGTATAAAACCCCCCTCCTCTCTGCTAAAGGCAATATAGTTGGTAACAAAGCAGTGTCAGAAAGCTTAAATTCCCATAGAGCTGTGGGTGCTGTGTTCGTCAATGAACTCAGAGAAAGGGATTTTAGGGTAACTAAAAATCCTATTTCTCTTATGTTCATTGACGAATATAAATAAATAAATAAAAATTCCAGTATCTATACCACCATTTGTAGATGCTATAATTTTCACAAAAAACAATTAATTTACATGTATTGGGACTCATAGCGAACATATACCAACGAAAGAAAGCTCTATTTGTGGGGAAAGAAAGGACATAAATTTAATTTGGGTGCAGCGTTGCACGACCACGCAATTGTCAGTTACACAGTAACACAGCGCAAAAAATGGCCTGGTCAGGAACGGGAGTAAGTGGTTAATCTTGACCATAGGGATGTCCCCAAGCAGTGCCTCAATGAGGGGTGGACAAACCAAAAGGGAACTGGAGCAACCAGGCAAACACTCCAAACACCCAAACAACCCCTAAAGCAGTGTTTCTCAACTCCAGTCCTCATGGACACCCAACAGGTCATGTTTTCAGGATTTCCCTCAGATGAAACAGCTGTGGTAATTACTAAGGCAGTGAAACTGATCAAATCACCTGTGCAAAATAATGGAAATCCTGAAAACATGACCTGTTGGGGGTCCATGAGGACTGGAGTTGAGAAACACTGCCCTTAAGGGACAAACAAGGCACCTTAAACAGTAGCCTTCAAATCCTTGTGGCCAAAACAAGAATCTGAAGACTCAAAAATATAAACTGTATAAACGTCAGTAAAAGTGTGCACAAACAACCAGGTAGCCACCTTGCAACCCTGAGACATAGGTGCCAGAGAGCAACAGAGGCACTAGTACCCTTGTGGAGCGTGCAAAAACGGGGGAAGAGGGATGCCTGCTCCTTAACAGTGTACGCCTGAACAAACGTCTGCCAGATTCAATCGGAAATTGTGGTAAAGGACGCCATCATGCTTTTCATTGGGCCGTCTGTGAGCATAAAAAGGCATCTGACCACTGGCAAGAGGCCGCAGTGGACAGGAATGCATGAACCCCATCCAAAGCATGCAACACAACCTCTCTAGAATGTGACTGTTGGACACAAGGAAGGCAGGACAATGTCCTCAGTTAGGTGAAAATTCAATACCACCTTCAGCAGAAAATGGGAGCACAGACGAAGAACTACATTATCCATGTGTAGAACCAAATAGGGAGATGTACAAGACCACCAGCTGAGACACTTGTCTTGCAAAAGAAATGGAGACCAAGGAGACAACTCTTTGAGAAAAAGTAAGCAAGGGAATAACCCAAATACTCTTCAAATGGAAGGCTTCTGGAGAACTGGCAGAACAAAAATCAAGTCCCATGGGGGTAACAGGGAGCACACGGGAGGCGCCAAAATGACAAACCCCTTGAAAAAATGGGCAAAGCAGGAACTGTGTGGCCAAGAGACAATGCAAAAAAGCAGCAAGGGCAGAAACTAAAGCCGTAATGGTACTCAAGGCAATCTTTGTTCAATGTCCTATTGAAGAAAGGCCAATGCCCAAGCTACCAAAAAGAAATATGGCCTTGCACCTGGCAATAGAAGCCATCCAGGAGTGATAACAAACCATCTCAAGAGAAGGCATGCAAGCCCACAAGATTGTGGAGAACTCAAGCCTGACAACTCTCTGTCCCACAAAAGCTGGCTTACAATAGGCAAACGGCAACCCAGGGAGGTAGAACAGACACTAAAGTGGAGGAGCTGTCGACCAGGGTAACACTGACACGGACTCTGGCGCCAGGTCATAGGTGTCCCTGAGAGACGTTTAACTCACTGGCTTCCACAGTCCAGGATGGGGCTTTGTTGCAGCCAACCTAGTGCTTAGCTAAAGGTCTGACACACTCGTTGGCCAGACTGGGGTGACCACTGCATCTAGATTATCTAGCCAATCGCCCAGCCCGGCTGTTGACTGAAGATCTCTGCAGGAAAAAAATCCCAGGAAAAAGAAAAGAAACTACAGGTCCCAGCAGGGAACCAGTTCCTCCTCCTGAACACTAGGCTGTAAAAAAAAAAACGGGATTTTTTGTTACCATAAAATCCTTTTCTTGGAGTTCATTTGCAGACACAGCAGCTTCTATTCGCGACCATAGGGTTATATCGCCACCTACAGGATTAGGACACTAGGCAGAAATAAGAAACTCGGCACCACCTATGGGCAAGTCCTGGCTGATATAAACCCCCTCTCTGCTTAGGCAAACCAGTTAGTCACAAGAGGTCAAAGAAAAAAATTACAGAGAGGTGGGTGCTGTATCTGTCAACTAACTCAAAGAAAGGGATTTTACTGTAACAAAAAAATCCTGTTTTCTCTTTCTTTCATTGATGGACACAGCATCTTCTATTCTCGACCATAGCAGTGCCCAACAAGTGAAGGGTGGGAGAAAAAACAAGGCCAACAAGAGCTCGACAGGAAAACAACTGCCCAGCCAGAACACACACCCCCAGGAGGGAACAGAATCTCAAATAGTCGCCTGCAAAACTTTGCGGTAAAAACACACGCCCGATGGCGCAAGGACATCCACCTTGTAAAACTTAATAAAGTTGTGCACAGACAACCAGGTAGCCGCCTAGCATAATTGAGGCACAGATGCTTGACGATGGAAGACCCAGGAAGCACTAAAAGCACGATTAGAGTATGCCATTAAGGGAAAGGGAGGAACCTGACCCATAATAGTATAGGCTTGAACCACCGTCTGTCTAATCCATCTAGAAATGGTGGCAGAGGATGCCACCAAATCCTTCCTCAGCCCATCTGTGATCACAAAAAGGGAATCAGCCTTCCGAAAAGACTCGGTAGCAGACAGATACACATGAATTGCCCAAACCACATCCAGGGCGTGCAGAACAAATTCCTTAGGATGTGAGAAGACGAGGACATAAGGAAGGTAGGACAATGTCCTCATTCAAATGAAAGGTAAAGACCACCTTCGGGAGAAAAGAAGGACATGGACAGAGAACCTGTCCTTGTAAACAACTAAACAAGGAGACCTGCAGAACAAGGTCACCAACTGGAGCAGAAATGATAGCCACTAAAAAGACCACCTTCTGGGACAGCGGAAGCAGGGGAATCTCCCTAATATTCTCAAAAGGAGGTCACTGAAGAACAGAATAACCTGGATTCAGATCCCAAATTGCCAACGGAGAGTGCACTGGAAGCACCACATGCCGAACTCCTTGAACGAAAGTACGGATCAAAGAGTGTGTGGCTATGGGACTTTGAAAGAAAATAGCTGGAGCAAAAATTTGGCTCTTGATGGTACTTAACATCAACTTTTTCTCAATGCCACGTTGCACAAAGGCTAATATCCTAGCCACCGAGAAGTAACGCAGATGAACACCCGCAGCCTCACACCACAAGATATACAATGGGGAAACTAATTATTTGATCACCTGCAGACTTTGTAAGCTTGCCCACTTACAAAGAAATGAAGGGTCTGTAATTTTTAGCATAGGTGTATTTTAAATGATAGAGACAGAATATCAACCAAAAATCCAGAGAAAACACATGATACAAATGTTATAAATTGAGTTTCAGTTCAGTGAGTAAAATAAGTATTTGATCCCCTACCAACCAACAATAATTATGGCTCCCACAGACTGGCTATGTGCTCATGTGGTACACAGATTAGTCCTGTCAAGATGCTCCTAACGACAACTTGTTATGTGTATAAAAGACACCTGTCCACAGAATCTCTTTCTTGTGCACCACCATGGGCAAGACCAAAGAGCTGTCAAAGGACGTCAGGGACAAGATTGTAGACCTGCACAAGGCTGGAATGGGCATCGACAATCAGCAAGAAGCTTAGTGAGAAAGAGACAACGAGACAACTGTTGGAGCGATTATTCCCAAATGGAAGAAATACAAAAAAAACTTAAATCGCCCCTCGGTCTGGAGCTGCATGCAAGCTTTCACCTCATGGGGTAAAGGATGATCATGAGAAACATGAGGGATCAGCCCAGAACTACACAGGAGAAGCTTGTGAATGATCTCAAGGCAGTTGGGACCACAGTCACCAAACAAACCATTGGTAACACAAGTCGCCGCCATGGATTGAAATCCTGCAGCGCCCTCAATGTCCCCCTCCTCAGGAAGGCACATGTACAGGTCCAACTGAAGTTTTCCAACGAACATCTAAATGATTCAGAGAAGGATTGGGAAAAAGTGCTGTGGTCAGATGAGACCAAAATTGAGCTCTTTGGCATTAACTCGACTCGCCGTGTTTGAAGGAAGAAAAATGCTATGACCCTAAAAACACCATCCCTACAGTCAAGCGAGGAAGTGGAAACATTATGCTTTGGAGCCCCCCCCCAACATATACGCACAAACGTAAAAGCACATGCTGGCACGCCTACTCATGAAAACGTCGAATGCAATACACGTTACATATCACCGCACACGCCAGAATGAGAGCAATAATTCCAGCACCAGACCTCCTCTGTAACGCTAAACTGATGACCTATAAGGGGCTTTAAAAGTGTTTAAAAGTATAGTAGTTCTTCCTGCGCTAAATGAACACAACCTAGACAGAGCTGCTAGCACCCCACCCTCATACCTCTACAAAGGATAACCACAGATAATGTACATATGGTGCAGGGCTAAATAAACATGAATAAATAGAAAATGCACTAAATACAATAAATTAAAACAAATAAATCCCAACATATGAATCCCAAAAAAACAGGACTTAAATTAAGGTGCAAAAAATCCTTAAAGTGCAATTAAGTGAACTAACAAATGGGTCATATTAACAGACCCTAATTGCTGTGAAACAACAAACCCAAATCCCAAAATTGGGATAATACACACCAATAGTGTAAACTAGGTGAATCCCTACAAATGGGAAAAATTCATTAGATAAAGTGACCAGTGTTAAAAACACAAATAAGTGTATACACTATACACACAGTGACAAAAACAATCTTATGTGTGGTGAACCAACATCAGATATGCAGTGAAACAAACAGTAAAACACTAGTCATACAAAACAACAAAAAGTCCTTCGGCCAAAACTGGCCGAAGAGGTGATCCGGCAATAGAGAATATTGTCATTGTGACTGATTCCGGCTTTCTGTCCACTGGTTCCTTAAAGGACGGAGACTCCTCCACAGGTATCAAAAGTGGACTTATTCAGCTGGAAATAGGAGGATCCACATCTTCAGAAGAGATTCTTTGAAGGGATAACACACGGCAAATCGCTTCGGGACCACAATCTCTTAGGACACTGCCAATCTTTGTATACAAATTTGTCAAAGCAAGACAGATAAGAGAACGCCTTTGCTGCACAAGGCAGCTTGTGTGTACCAAAGGGGACAGACTTATCCATGGTCGCCCCAGAGGCATCCTCCAACTTTAAGATTTCTCACCACGATGTGCATCCACCAACACCTTTTCATGTGCAACAACAGCAGCAGAGGACTCATCCTCACTATCAGAAGGGTCGGGGATCTCATCAGCTTGTCAGGCAGGGAGGATGTGAGCCCCCAGGGACAACCATCCCATCAGCACCCGCGTCCCACATTGCGTCTGGAAGGGGGGGGGGAGGGGTTTGAAGAGATCTTACCAGTCCAAGGAAGCGGCTGGTACGCTACATATCTGGTTCATGGACAGAACCACCTCTCCACCAGAGTGGACAGGCTGTCGGCCAGGAACTCACTGTGACACCGATATCTAAAGTCTGGTCATATATGCCCCCACGAGATGTTTAACTCACTGGCCGCCCCGGTCCAAATGGGGCTTTGTCCTCTACTACCCAGCGCGAGACTAGGGTCTGCGCATACTCGCTGGCAAGGCTGCGGTGACTGTTGGATCTACATTATCCAGCCCGTTGCCCAACCCAGCTGTTGATAGAAAGTCTCCTCAGAAAAAAACCAGAGGAAATAAAAGAAAAAAAAGTGCTATGGAACCACAGGGTCCCAGTAGGGAGCTAGGTCACTACTCCCTGTCACTAGGCAGAAAGAACTGGATTGCAATAGGTGGTGCTGAGTTTCTCTTTTCTGCTTAGTGTCCTACTCCTGTAGGTGGTGATATAACCCTATGGTTGAGAATAGAAGATGCTGTGTGCATCAATAAACAAAAGAGTAAACTAGACTGCCTATAGCAGGGAGGGGGTTATATGCCAGAAAGAACTGCCCATATTCAGTGTGAAGTTTCTTTTTTGCCTAGTGTCCTACTCCTGTATGTGGCAATATAACCCTATGGTCAAGATTAAGAAGAGCTGTGCCCATCAAAGAACATAAGAGAAAGTAATTTTTCTTCTTCACTGATGTGCACTGGTGAGGCTTCACTGATACCAGCAGTGATTGGACACAGCTGATCACATGGTAAAGGGCCACTGTGATAAGCCTTTACCCCAATCTGTGTTCAGCTATGTCCAAAAGGACAGCAGTCAAAGAGCGTGCCCAATGCGCACACGGGAGGATGTACCTCCATGGACATCCTCCCAGAGCTGGAGCGCTGTGCTGCGGCTGTCTTTTAGCTATACTGTAGTTGGGAACCGGTTAAAGTAAAAAATAATCTAAATGTATATTTAAAAAAAAAACATACAGTCATAAAAATATGTATTTATTAACCCAAACCGTCATAGCACAAAAAAACACTTATAAAACAGTCTCTTACTGTAGCCAGACGTTTCAAAAGTTGGATAGCCAGCCGTGGTAGAGATGGATCATATTTATGGTAGATATATTTGGCCAGGACAGCAATAAGATTGTTCCCGTGAGCTCCTGGCAGGGGGATGACAACATGAAGATATGGTTCAGAAAGGTACAAGGATTACCACAAAGATGTCATGATTCATTGTATATCCTATAAAGGTCACATACCATGTTGAGTGAGTGCCTGTTCCAGAGGGGAAACACTGCTAGAGGAAGGCTTCAGTCTAATGACGTTGTTTGTGATGGAAAAGGCCAGTTTAACAGTCTGGATTAACATTTGGCCTTGTCCTTCGGTTCCACTGCTAAAATGCAAGATTTATCCAAAAAATAAAAAGGTAACGCATTAAAGTTATGACATCATTGTTAGGATAAATGAAGGATTCATCCAACACTGGCATTTCAGTTTTAGTGGATACTGGTGTATGGAATGAAATGATGGGTTCTATCTCTCATACAAGTCATAAAAATTTCCTGCAGTATGTGGTTTTCTCCCCCTTCTACACACAACTGAGGTTTAAAAGAGGATTTGGAACACAAATTATATTAGTATTTTAACACTGCACTGCCAACATAATTTTGAGCAGAAGACTCAGGCATATTTTCACAAGGCTCATCATTCATAAAGCTTTGGACATCTTAGACAACTGCAGTAATGCTTACCTGCCAGACTGAGATGCCATGACCAGGTTGATTGTATCAACTCCAATTCCCATAATATTAATAATAGCTTGTCCTGCCTCAGTATTAGTTAGTGTGTAGATGCACAAGGTCTGCAGGCTGGGGCTGCTGTGGACAATATTTGTATTATTATTCAGTGTACACTGATGAACTGTCAGCCATATAATCAGGCTGCATTATCATAACACATACAATGTAAAAAGAAAAGGGAGGTGGGCAGTGAGCCTGTTGCATCACCTGCTGTGTTGATCTGTGTCAGGGCAGAGGTTAAGGATGGCATGAATCAGATTCAGCATCAGATAACCTGAAACAGACAGAGGTCTTAGAAAAAAATCAGGAATAAATATGAATGGTATAAGCATCAATATTGTTAGTTTTAGAACTACAAAAAACAAAAAAGGTAGTCATACCAAGGTTTTCTCTGACTCCATTAGAGTTATATCGCCACCTGTGGTAATTAGGAAGCATTTCGCGCAACACAAACATGATGCAAGGCACTAGACCTTGGCTTTGGGTACTGCCCAGCTGACCCTGGAAAGATAAAGAAAGAGCATTGTCATATACATACATAAAGACAAGGTAGCTGGCACAAAAGCAAAATCTGTTCAGAGGCTTTCAAGAGATTCATACCTTCACTAAGGTGGTGATGAGGCGGAGGAATGAAATGGTGACACTGTATTCACCCAGAGTCTGCTCAATTCCAAGTAGAGTCCCAAAGCCACCAGCACTCATACCTTCAGTGCTATCCACATGAAAACAAGGGTGGAGGAAAGCAAAGGAAAAGTCTTTGAGCAGGATCATGCATATAATATTTGAAAAGAATAGTGATGAGGGGAAAAAAAAGGAATATAGGCTGACAGAACAACAACTGACAATTTACAAAGCAGAACATTCAGGTGGATGCTTCCTGTACTATTGAAAATGTCTGTCAGATTATCCAAGTTGAATATGACTATACCATGACCTGGATAAATTAGAACCTTCATAGACATATTTGCAATCATTCTGGGGTGTATGCCTGAAAATGGCCCTGGGGTATGTTCCTGACACTCATTGGGGCTGAAGAATCAGCTTGGATAAGCTGCAAAACATCTTCAACAAAGCAAGTTGAATGTAGGAGAATCCACATGTACAAAAAGGAAATCTCTTTTGTATTCACCATAAAATAACTTTCTCAGTTAAAACAATCAAACCTCTTTGTTCTGGCTGTTGCCCATTTTGTTAGGGTTTCCCTCTTTGTTATTACTAGCTACTCCTGAGCTCTCATTTCCCTGCAACAGGTTAAAGCATGCAAACAGACGGGCATACCTATCTACTTTTTTTGCCATTTACCCAAAGGAAGTGTCCATTTACCTAGGGGAAGGGCTTATTCACAAATAAGCTTGCTGGGTCCCATAAAGAACTTTGCTGAAAAGCCTAGCTTCTAATCTCAACATACACTGAGTAGTGAATGTAGACCATAGAGCTGGGTCTTTCCAATGGGAGATTAACCACTTGCCAACCACGTTATAGCCGAATGACGGCTACAGTGCGGTTGTCCAGTTCTGGGAGGGCGTCATATGACAACTGATCACGTGATGTGGTAAAAGGCCAATCACAGCAGCCTTTTACTACGTGATCATCTATGTCCAATGACACAGCAGATCACCGGTAAATGCAGTTCCCGGTTATCGGCTGCACTTTCCTTAAGCTGTGACAGCGCGAGGAAAGTACTGCCAATAACCAGCAATTGTCAGAGGACAGATCGGCACCAATCATCAGGGCACTGATGACCAGTGCCCAGCAGTGCCACCCACCAGTGCTGCCCACCTGTGCCCAGCAGTGCCACCCACAAGTGCCCAGCAGTGCCACCCACCTGTGCTCATTAGTGCCACTCACCTGTGCCCATCAGTGCCACCCACCAGTGCCCCCTATTAGAGCCCAGCTGTGCCGTCAGTCAGTGCCAGCCATCAGTATCCATCAGTGCCCATCATTGTTGCATATCAGTGCAGCTTCATCAGTGCCGCCTCAGCTCATCAGTGCCACCTATCAGTGCTGCCTATCAATGCTCATCAGTGCTGCCTCATCAATGCACATCAGTGAAGGAGAAAAATTACCGTATTTTCCAGCGTATAAGACGACCCCCTACTTTTCCTGTTAAAATATAGGGTTTGGGCTATACTCACCGTATAAGACTACCCCTCTTCCAACTCACACCAAATAAAAATTAAAAAACATCAGATTTGATTTCAATATGGTATGCTATTTCAGTATGGTATTCCAATGATGGGGTGCTATTCCTCCCACTGACACCAATGATGGGGCACGATTCCTCGCTCTGACACCAATGATGGGGCACTATTCCTCCCACTGACATCAATGACAGGACACTATTCCTCCCACTGACACCAATGATGGTGTCCCATCATTAGTGTCAGTGTGTGAGGAATAGTGTCCCGTCATTAGTGTCAGTGGGAGGAATAGTACTCCATCAGTGTCAGTGGGAGAAATAGTGCCCCTTAATTGGTGTCAGTGGGAAGAATCGTGCCCCATCATTGGTGTCAGTGGGAGGAATAGCGCCGCCCCCCTAAAAAGTGCCGCCCTGACACTGCAGGGTTTATTTATTAAAGCTGGAGAGTCCAAAATCAGACTCCCTTCTGCATAGAAACCAATCAGCTTCTAACCTCAGCTTGAGCTTGTTCAATGAAGCTTTGGCAATGAAACCTGGAAGCTGATTGGTTTCTATGCAGAAGGGAGTCTGATTTTGGACTCTCCAGCTTTAGTAAATAAACCCCCAAGTGTCAGCATGCCGTATACCGGCATATAAGACGACCCCCGACTTTTGAGAAGATTTTCATGGGTTAAAAAGTCGTCTTATACGCCAGAAAATACGGTACCTGTTTGCAAAATTTTATAATAGAAACAAAAAAAAAACTTTTTTTTTTAAATTTTTTGCCCTTTGTTTATAGTGCAAAAAATAAAACACCCAGTGGCGATTAAATACCACCAAAAGAAAGCTCTATTTGTGTGAAAAAATTATAAAAATGTCATATGGGTACAGTGTTGCATGACCGCGCAATTGTCATTCAAAGTGCAACAGCGTTGAAAGCTGAAAATTGGCCTGGGCAGGAAGGGGGTATAAGTGCCCGGTAGGCAAGAGGTTCAAGTATTTCTGTCAACTGACATGCTTTATCACACTAGAAAAAAATGGGAAGCCATCTATGTTGCACATAATAACCATTTAGATTTACAGCTGATTCACACATGTGTGGTGCGGATTGAAGCTCAGGTTTCACAGCTAAATGATACAGTAGTTGTTCACTGGTTCATGTCAGGTTTACATCAGGTTCAGGACAGGATTAGCTCTCAGGACTATCCTGTTCACACATATGCGGTTTAGAAACGGTTCCCATAGAAGTCAATAGCCTGTAATCAACACCAGACCACACTGCTCACAAATCGTACATGACTCTTTTTTTCAAACTGCACTGAATCTGCACCGCCATTGCACCGGACATGTGTAAACAGGCACCATGGGAAGCAGTGTTTTTTCACATGACATCCAGATATATGAGAACCGGCACTTAATAGGGTCAGCCAATACGGTTTTTGTTATGCACACTCGGTTTTGGGCCTACTTGTTTTGAAAAGTTTACAAAAACATTGTTAAATAAAAATTATCTGAAAAAAAAAAAAAAAAAAGGAGGGTGGGGTGGTCAATGATCACAAAGCAACATTTTAGTTTAAGTGGAGCCTTGAGCTAAATCAGCCCCTGGATTCTTAGGTTTTGTATAATCAAAATCTGTTCCTTGAAATTCTGGGTGCTCCTATATACCTTAGCATACCCCAGCTGCTCATGTTGCATTTTCCATAGCTTTAAGTAAACAATACAATTGGCCAAATATAAATATGCTTCAAACCACTGCTTTTCCCTCCTACTACCTATGCTGTATAATGCTGGTAAAACAGATCTGGGTGAATTATATTTATATATATTGGGCAGCACAGTGGCTAAATGGTTAGCACTTCCGCCTGGCAGTACTATGGTCGCTGGGTAAAATCCCAGCCACGGCACCTCCTGCCTGGAGTTTGCATGTTCTCCCTGTGCCTGCGTGGGTTTCCTCCAGGTACTCTGGTTTCCTCCCGCACTCCAAAAACATGCTGGTAGGTTAATTGGCTCCTGTCTAAATTGGCCCTAGTATGTGTATGTATGAATATGAGTTAGGGACCTTAGATTGTACACCCCTTGAGGGTTAGGGACTGATGTGAATGTACAATATATATGTAAAGTGCTGCGTAAATGGACAGTGCTATATAAGTACCTAAAATAAATATATAAATATATATATATATATATATATATATATATATATATATATATATATATACATACATACACACATACACAGTTGTGTTCAAAATAATAGCAGTCAGACATCACTAACCGGATCAATCACTGTTTTTGGTAGAAATGATATTTCTACATGGCAAATAATTTACTAGCAGGTGTAGTAGAGTAATAGAAATCCAACAGACCCAACAGTCATGACATGCATGCTGCTGATTCTGTGTAATTGAATCACTAATTGAAAGGGGCTTGTTCAAAATAATAGCAGTGTGGAGTTCTATTAGTGAGGTCATTCATTCTGTGAAAAACAGGTGGCAATTATTGCCCTTATTTAAGGAAGGAAGGCAGAAAATGTTGTACATACTGGTTACAGTGCATTTCTCTCTGAAATTCTGAGGAAAATGGGTTGTTCCAGACATTGTTCAGAAGAAAAGCGTACCTTGATTAAAACGTTGATTGGAGAGGGGAAAACATATAAAGAAGTGCAGAAAATGATAGGCTGCTCAGCTAAAATGATCGCAAATGCTTTAAAATGGCAACCAAATCCTGAAAGACGTGGAAGAAAGCGAAAAACTACCATTCGAATGGATAGAAGAATAGCCAAAATGGCAAGGACTCAGCCAACAATCAGCTCCAGGAAGATCAAAGAAGGTGTAAAGTTCCCTGTGAGTACTGTTACAATTAGAAGACACCTATGTGAAGCCAAGCTATCTGCAAGAAGCCCCCGCAAAATCCCACTGTTGGAAAAAAGACATGTGCTGAAGAGGTTACAATTTACCAAAGAGCACATTGACTGGCCTAAAGAGAAATGGCGCAACATTTTGTGGACTGATGCAAGTAAGATTGTTCTTTTTGGGTCTAGTGGCCGGAGACAGTTTGTCAGACGACCCCCAAACACTGAATTCAAGCCACAGTACACTGTGAAGACAGTGAAGCATGGTGGTGCAAGCATCATGATATGGGGATGTTTCTCATACTACGGTGTTGGGCCTATTTATTGCATACCAGGGATCATGAATCAGTTTGAATACATCAGAATACTTGAAGAGGTCATGCTGCCTTATGCTGAAGAGGAAATGCCCTTGAAATGAGTGTTCCAACAAGACAACGACCCCAAACACCCCAGTAAACGTGCAACATCTTGGTTCCAGACCAACAAAATTGACGGAGTGGCCAGCCCAATCCCCGGAGCTTAATCCAATAAAAACTTGTGTGGTGACATCAAAAATGCAGTTTCTGAGGCAAAACCAAGAAATAGAGAAGAACTGTGGAATGTAGTCCAATCATCCTGGGCTGGAATACCTGATCACAGGGGCCAGAAGTTGGTTGACTCCATGCAACACAGATGTACAGCAGTTCTCAGAAACAGTGCTTATACAACTAAATATTCATTAAGTGATTCAAAGGAAAGCAAAATCTTCAAACATTTTTCAGTTTATATAGTGAATGTTTGAGTTTGTAAAGAAGAATACAAACACTGCGATTTTTTTGAACAGTCTAATATTCACTTTTCTTCAATTTATTTAAGGGAACAACACAAATTTGATTTATTTTTCTTCATGTTTTGATTTGGAATAGAATGTGTCGTGTTCCCAATGCATTTGTGTGTATGGAAATAAAAGCTATTATAAGGATTTGGAGCTTTATTCACTTTTTTCAACACACTGCTATTATTTTGAACACAACTGTATATATATATTAATAAGGTGCTTGCACAGATCTTTTTTCAGCAGCACTATACAGCATAGGTAGGAGGGGGGGGGAAGCTGTGTTTTTTTATGTGTAGCCTTTACTTCTATTTTAGGTCTTTAAGAGGCAAATGCCACAATAGGTGCGCAGACACAGGAACTTAGGCAGATATATAGTATTAGTTTCCTTTTTTTTACATGCCCAAGATTTATGTATTCACTGTCAAATCCTATTCTTGGAATCCACTCAAGGACAAAGGAAGTAATTTAACCTTTGGGTTATAGTAGTACCTATAGAAAGGTTGGGTATTGGCAAACAAAAAACTGTAGGCCAGCCCAGCAAATGTCCTCTCACTACCAGCATGCCTTAGTGTTGTAGAAAGGTTGTACTAGAGCACGATGATAAACACAGTATCTTCCAACGGACTCCAAGAAATTTACAGTAAGTACGAAAATTACAATTGTGTCTCACCCATTCAGGGACATGGGGGGGTCTAACATTTGGATGTCCAAAAGGGTGCAAAAAAACAAAATACAAATGCTAACAGGTACAAAATAACAAAAAAGAACTAGGGGCTGCCTGAAACTCAAAGGACTGTCTGAAAGATGCCAAAGTATCATGAGGTGCAGATGCAATGTCCACCTGGTAGAACTTAGAAAAAGCGTGAACAACCTGTGCCATAAAGCCAGGACAACATTGTTCTCAATGCCAAACAAAATCAGTCTGCCCAGGAACTGCACTGACTTGTGCCATGACAACAGAATATTGCATTGCAGAGATCAGAAGTGAAACTTGGAAAACAAGGCTGCCTCAAAAGGAGGCTACAGTCAGACACAAGGCTCTCATGCAAAAGCAGATTCAGACGACTTCTGGATTGAAGAGCTTAAATCAGAGATCGGATAGTCTAAAATATCATCTGGCATCTCTGATGAAGGGGTCACATACCTAATGAAGGGGTCCTGTGAGACTCCAATATGTTGCTCTTGCTGTAACTGTGTGATCGCTTATTAAAGCTTCGGGCCCATAGTGGAGATCGTCGATGTGCTGGTGACATTCTTCTCCTTTGATTCTTCTCAGTCCCAGCCCATGTTCGCTGCAGCACCTGTTTATACACACAGCCATTTCTTAACGCAGGAACGTGTGCGTTGGGATTGTGCATTTTCATCCCCCCACCTATGAGACAGGTCCTGGTACACTTCTGGGTGTAGGAACCACTCCCCCCCAGAATCCAGAAGCTGCCAGTTAAGTCTGCCTGCCAATTATCTATGCCTGGAATGTACAGAGCAGACTAGGTTGAACAGGAAAGTTCCGCTCAAGACAGGATCCGGTCCACCTTCAGCAGCAGTAAGTCTCCTGGTTCCTCTCGGATGATTGATATACACCACTGGCGTGACATTGCCCATCTGAGTCAGGATCAGATGACACTCCAGTAAGATGGTCCAACACTGAAGAGACAGCCAAACTGATCAAAGTTTCAGGATGTTAATCAGTGGTCAAGACTCCTCCATCGACCAAGTCTCTGACAGGTTCCCTGGCCTCCTCCCAAGACCAACCAACAGCATAGCGGATGACACAAAAATCCTCCAAATGACAGGAAGGAAGGACCTTCTCAAGTCCAGAGCAGGATTCCTGAGCCGCCAGGCCAGGGCCAACCTGGCGCTCAGTGATAGACAAATCAGTCAAGTCCAGGGACCAGATTAGCTTGTCCCACAACAGAACATTGTGTTGTAGAATTCAGAAGTGGAATTTGGCAATTGAGACTGCCTTAAAACAGGCTATAGTCAGACTTAAGAATCTCATGTAAAAGTTGAGTTGGGCAGCTCCTCGACTGCTGAATTCAGTCTCAGAAGTTTCTCCTATAGAAGGCCTAAGCTTTGTCCTGGACTAGACCCAAATACTTGAAACAATGAGTATGTTTCAGCAACTATTTCTGAAAGTCCATGATCCATCTGAATCATTGCAATGTCTAGATGGTTAATGTTGCGTAGTCCTTGAAAGCCCATGCTGACCGATCTCAACAGAAAGCTGCCTAAGTATCCTACAAGAACGTAGCAAGGCCTAGCACTGTAGTGAATACTAGAGGCTGATTGCCAGGGGTCACAAATTGGTAATGCAGGAGTCCCACAGCAAAGTGTAATAATCACTGATGGAAATATGAGGACATGTACTGCAAGTAAGCAATCATCTTTGATGTTCACAGAAGCCAAAAGGTCTCCCTGGTGAAAAGAAGTCATGATACATTTGGTAGATTCCATTCAGAATTTTTGAACTTGCACGACAATATTCAGAGCTTCAAGATCTAGAATGGGATGAATGTCCATATTGGGTGTGTAAAGAGCGAACAGGTTGCAGTAAAACACCTGGAACCATTCTTCCACTGAAACTGGGGCTATGACAACCTAATCCAGAAGAACTGAGAGGGCTGGATGAATATCTGACAATCTTTGTGATGACAGAGGAAGGTTGGAAGTGAGGAAACTAGGAAGCAGAAAGTAAAACTCTAGTTTTTTCCACCCAGGATCTGAGATGCAAACTCCGCAAAGTTAGCAAACAATCCTCCGCTCTGGAAAGTGGGAGTACACCGTTATGCAGAAGACGACTTGTCTGAGGATTTTGTAAAGTCTGAGCTCCAGGACTTGTGGGTGGTTAGGGAAATTGAGAGAGTGGAGAAACAAAAAGGGCATTTCTTAAAACATGGGCAGAACAGGTCTGTTTCTTAGGTTTTTACCACCGTGGAAGATGTGTGCACGTGCTACCATGATCACATGGGTGCTCAACCTGTGGCCCTCCAGTTGTTGCCAAACTACAAGTTCCATGAGGCATTGCAAGGCTAACAGTTACAAGCATGACTCCCAAAGGGATGGGACTTGTAGTTCCACAACAGCTGGAGGGCCACAGGTTGAGCACCCATGAATGAGGAGGTTGTCAAGACCTGGTCTGAAGAAACGTTATCCATCAAAGGCCATGCAGATCAAATGCTTTTTATACAAATGTTCAGACTGCCCTACACAAATGTACTGATAGGAAAGACATACAAGAGATAAGATGGAAGGCTTTGAGCAAACCACCACAGCTGAAATTTATCATCAAAGCTGTCTGCTCCACATGTTCTATAAGCAAAGGATCAAACTCAGCAGCTGTTTTAGTCCTGGTTCACACTACATGTACGCTGTGGGCTGACTGAGGGTGCAGGAATCACACCTGTTCCCACATCCGCAACTACCCGCAGCCACATTGCATTTCTCTCTGAATGGCACCCCCAGGCATCTCATCCTACAGTGCAAATGTGAGTGAGGAAATCCCATGGTCAAAAAAGACCATGCTTTTCCATGCAGATGCGTTTTGGAAAAGGTGCACGCACCTCCTTCTTGCATGTAAAACAGGCACAGCAGCCCATTCTCTTACTGGAATAGTAAGCACATTGTTAAGGTGGGACATTGCCATATGCACATTGGGAATAAACCGCTCCTGCACAAATCCCTTCAACAGTAAATATTTTGGGGTCGGAAACAGCTTTTTTGGGATGTTTCCAAACTCCACAGAAAAATAGTTGAAAACGTTGGTGCAAAAGGAAAATCCCTGCAGCCTTGGGAGTTTTATCAACCAAGACTGAAAACAACGCTGGTAGAAGCAACAGCCTGATCCTCACCCACTGCATCAACAAGAGCTGAAATGGTCTCCTTAAATATGGGGGTAATTGCACTGGACTTACTAACGAGCTTACCCCTGAGGACTCGCAAAGGCTGGAGCAACTCAGAATCAGACACAGTACTTGTGACCAATCTCCTGGAGTCTGCTAAGCCTGAAGGCAAATCGGATACAGAAACTGCTGCAGAAGAGGTGCGGGAGTCTGTTTAAGGCTTCTGCAACCAGTGTCCACAAATAACAGGGTGAAATGAGTCACGGTCTTGCTTGACCCTGGCAAAACCATTAGCCAAGAGGGTCCAGCCACATTCAATGGCACACAAAAGGACTCTGAGGACAGAACAGCCTCTAAGCAGTGTTAAAAGGTGACTGGATGACTATGTGGAACCATGTATGCATTCCTTCCCTCTAATGTTTTAAAGCAATGTTCTTTATAAGCACCATTGTTACATTACAGGTGGTCTTGGCACAAACAATGGTAATTAACAGTCCACAGAGACAAAGGCTGAAAACTGATTGCTTCTGCAACCATAATGTAATTTCATATCAACAGGCTACTTCAAGCTTAAATTTCAAAATATACCTGATAATGTGGCCCGAGATGGGATTAGCAGCGGATGGCAAGAATCCAGTGTGATGCAAGTCTATCCAAACCTTGAACCATAACAACAGAGGAATCCATTTTTATCAAACTACCCATGAATGTCTGTACACAGCAACAAAGATTAAACTTCCAACATCATTAACACCATTCTCACCTTTGCAGGCATACGTGTCGCCAACACAGTCAGGCAGTTGACACATGAGGCTATGAAATCCATAGGTGGGTTCATAACAGTTGTTAATCTGCAAATAAAGACAACATGTGAGGAATTCTCATAAAACGAACCTGTCTTATATTCAATTTTTTTGTGTCTTACGCTTAGAATGCTTATAGTTAGATGTATTTCCTGAGCTCTTACTATACTGTTTCATACTACATAACCATTTGTCAATTGTACTTTTGTAACCTAATGTTCTAATAAACACTTTGAACAAAAAATGAACCTATCTGAACAGAAAAATGGGAGTATACTGCCATCTTGCTCTTGATGTTAGAGGTCAATGAAGACCAACATGTATGTCCTGGGTTTGTCTAAGTAGTAAATCAAAGATGACAGCCTGGAGCTTCTGACCTTATACCAAGTTGGCAACAGCATCTCCATACTTCTATCCAGACAGTTTCCTTTAACCACTTGCTCTCCAGAAGATTTACCCCCCTTCCTGACCAGGTAATTTTTTTGCGTTACAACGCTGCGTTACTTTAGCTGACAATTGCGTGGTCATGCAACACTGCACCCAAATTAAATTTATGTCCTTTTTTTTCCCACAAATGGAACTTTCTTTCAGTGGTATTTGATCACCTCTACGGGGGATTTGTGCTATAAGCAAAAAAAGACTGACGATTTTGAGCAAAAAAAACTATATTTTTGACTTTTTGCTATAAAACATATCCAGTAAAAACATTTAAAAAAAATCAAATTTAGTCATAAATTTTGGCCAAAATGTATTCTGCTACGTATTCGGCTACAAAAAAATCCCAATATGTATAAATTTATTGGTGTAAGTGAAAGTTATAGCGTCTACAAATGGCGATATATATACAGGATTTTTTTTTTAATACTAGTAATGGCGGTGATCAGCGACTTATAGCGGGACTGCGGCGGGCATTCTGACTTTGGGGGGGAACTGACTAACTTTCACTGACATCCCCAGTGACACTAATACAGTGATCAGTACTAATAAAAAGCACTGACACTGTACTAATGACACTGGGCAGGAAGGGGTTAACACCTGGGGTGATCAAAGGGTTAACTGTGTGTGTGTTTTACTATGTGCTGTGTGTGTTTTACAGTGTAAGCACGCTGCTTTGTATTGCTCTGCTATGCAGAGCAATACAAAGCAGCGTGCTGGAGCTGACAAGTGAGAGATCTGTATTGATTACATACAGACCTCACCCCTGTCAGTGATACTCAGTGATCGTCGGGTGCTGGTGGGGAATCACTGGTCGGTACCCGGTGGTTGACAGCTGAAGCCACCAATGGCGGCGCCCCCTATCCGGAAATGCAAAATCACACACACATACATATATATATATATATATATATATATATATATATATATATATATATAATTAATTAATTAATTAATTATACACACATGATTTTAAGCAGTCATGCCACCTTGTAGCAGTATTTCTGCTATAGGGCGATGGGCAAGCAGTTAAATACTTGTCATCCTGTGTCTGCTAAAAAAACAAAAAAAATTACTGGTGTCCACAGTTTTCTCCTTGCTCACCTACCTCTGTAACAGCATGTACATGCGGGATGTAATAGGTAGGAGATAGTCAGCTATGGACAGGTCAATACTGATAACTTTGTGCACAAGGTCTACGATTGGTTTCACTCTGTGACAGTGCTGTATGACATCTGGAGAAACAGAAGGTAGAGTTAAAGCGAGCAGAGCGACACAGTGGCAGAGAGTAAGATTTCACTTGTATCTCACCTGCTGTGGACACAACATGAAGGAGCATTTCAATCTCACAGGTAAACAGGGTCCAGCTACTAAACGAGTATTCCCAGCGAACAAGGAAACCATTGTCATCAGAAATCACCTGGCCAACCGTCCCCTGAGGTATGCGCAAGTTAGTCTGTCCCTGTCCTGTAATGCAAAGGAAACCTTGTTAAATGGGGTTTTCTCTATCAGCAAGGCAGTGGAAATTCTGTAGAAAATTAGTCCAATGGTGGGCAGTGGAGTCTAGTGACTGGCCAATCGAAGTTGCATCGGGGGTGGGAGAGAAGCACCACAATCTCCCATAGTAAAATCACATTTCCTGCAACCAGTGTTTTGTTCCAGAATGCTAAATCAGGCAAGTACATTAAAAATATGTAGCTACTTGCTATGTACCCTCTTACTGAAATTGCATCACCTGTATGTACTCCTAAAAATTCAAAATAAAGAATTTTAAAAATATACAGCAGGTATAAGTATTGAACATGTCACTATTTTTCTTAGTAACTGTAAAGGTGCTATTGACATGATATTTTCACATGATGGTAACAACCCATGCAAACCATACAAACAAATAAGTTCAGAAATTAAGTTATGTGTAATAAAATGGAATGACACAGGGAAAAAGTATTGAACACATGAAGAAAGGGAAGTGCAAAGCAGCATGGAAAGCCAAGACACCAGCTGAAATCTATCGGTAATTAGAAAGCAATCCTGCCCCTTGTCAGTGCAAATTAATATCAGCTGGTTCAGTCTCAACTGATGGCCTATAAAAAGGTGTCTCATTTCCAAGGTGTCGCACAAAAAACATCTTACAATGGGTAAAAGCAAAAAGCTCTCTCAAGACCTTCACAGTCTTATTGTTGCAAAACATACTGATCAGAATTCATAGAAGAGGTCCATGGAGCCTTCAAGATTTGAAGACTGCGTGGAAGAGCAGGACAAAATCACACCTGAGCAATGCATGTGACTAGTTTCTCCATACAGGAGGTGTCTTGAAGCGGTCATTACCACAAAAGATTTTGTACGAAGTATTAAATACATTTCAGTTAGTGTGTTCAATACTTTTTCTCCTGCGTTGTTCCATTTTATTACACATAACTTAATATCTGAACTTATTTGTTTTGGTTTCTTTTTTTGTATGGATTGCATGGGTTGTTACCGACAGGAGGCAAAAATTTAATGTTAGTAGCACCTTTAGAAAGTTACTGAGAAAAATGGTGACGTGTTCAATACTTATTTTACCCGCTGTATACAGGTGAAACTCGAAAAATTAGAATATTGTGCAAAAGTTCATTTATTTCAGTAATGCAACTTAAAAGGTGAAACAAATATATGAGATAGACTCATTACATGCAAAGCAAGATAGTTCAAGCCGTGATTTGTCATAATTGTGATGATTATGGCTTACAGATCATGAAAACCCAAAATCCACAATCTCAGAAAATTAGAATATTACATACAATCAATAAAACAAGGATTGTACATAGAACAATATCGGACCTCTGAAAAGTATAAGCATGCATATGTACTCAGTACTTGGTTTGGGCCCCTTTTGCAGCAATTACTGCTTCAATGCGGCGTGGTATGGAAGCTATAAGCCTGCGGCACTGCTGAGGTGTTATGGAAGACCAGGATGCTTCAATAGCGGCCTTCAGCTCTTCTGCATTGTTCGGTCTCATGTCTCTCCTCTTTCTCTTGGCAATGCCCCATAGATTCTCTATGGGGTTCAGGTCAGGCGAGTTAATCCCACGGTCATTGAACCAGGTTTTGGTGCTTTTGGCAGTGTGGGCGGTGCCAAGTCCTGTTGGAAAATGAAGTCAGCATCCCCATAAAATATAAAAGTTGATGCAGCGCTAAAGATTCTAATATCTAAACAAAATTGATATAAATGAATGTATATAAATATATATGACCCAAATCCACAGGGGAATACACTAGAACCAATAACTCTCTGGTCTGGATGAATACTGTCCTGGTTCATGTGATGTCTTCCTACCTTAAAAGTCACTGAATTGGAGGATCTCGAGGTGATTTACAGAATGCTTTGTGGCCCTGTAGGGTCATAGAGTGGAGGTGAGAGGCCACTGCAGCTAGACTGCCTGGGATCACGTTTGGAGTGTGCTGTGATTCACCTGCACTTCTTTATATATACGAACTATGGACACGTTATCCTGCACTTAAACCACTGTTATTTGTCCATTGAGAGTTATTGGTTCTAGTGTATTCCCCTGTGGATTTGGGTCATATATATTTATATACATTCATTTATATCAATTTTGTTTAGATATTAGAATCTTTAGCGCTGCATCAACTTTTATATTTTATGTATATTGCCTTTGCTTGGTATGGGATAGATGCTGGCTGCTTTTTAGTTTGTTCCACGGTTTACCATAAGAGCGCAGGAGGATATATATCTATGTGATTTGTTTAGCATCCCCATAAAGCAGCGGTTCTCAACCTGGGGGTCGCGACCCCTTTGGGGGTCGAACGACCATTTCCCAGGGGTCGCCTAAGACCATCGGAAAACACATATTTCCGATGGTCTTAGGAACCGAGACACCGCTGCTCTGTCTCGCGATCTGTGGGCGGGATGATATGCTGCCCCTGTAACCTGGCCACACCTCCGGGATCACTCAACAGCTCCGCCTCCTCGCCGCTGATTGGCCACCGGAACTGTAGCTCAGGAGAGGCACACAGGCGGCCAATCACCGGCGAGGAGGTGGAGCTTGGAGAGGAGGAGCCGAGCGGCAGAGCGCGCAGATGGAAGAAGATCGAGGGAGCTGCAGGACCGAGTGAAGAGGAGAGAGGCCAGAGAAGGAAGACAGATGACAGGTAAGTGCAAATTTTGCTTCTGCAGGCTGTAGATGGGAGAGGGAGAGAGCGAGCCCAGGCTGGAGCAGGGTTCAGCAAGGTAAGTATCATTGGTGTCAGTGGGAGGAATAGTGCCCCATCATTTGTGTCACTAATACCAACGATGGGGCACTATTCCTCCCCCCACTGACACCAACGATGGGGCACTATTCCTCCCCCCACTGACACCAACGATGGGGCACTATTCCTCCCACTGACACCAACGATGGGGCACTATTCCTCCCACTGACACCAACGATGGGGCACTATTCCTCCCCCCACTGACACCAACGATGGGGCACTATTCCTCCCCCCACTGACACCAACGATGGGGCACTATTCCTCCCCCCACTGACACCAACGATGGGGCACTATTCCTCCCCCCACTGACACCAACGATGGGGCACTATTCCTCCCCCCACTGACACCAACGATGGGGCACTATTCCTCCCCCCACTGACACCAACGATGGGGCACTATTCCTCCCCCCACTGACACCAACGATGGGGCACTATTCCTCCCCCCACTGACACCAACGATGGGGCACTATTCCTCCCACTGACACCAACGATGCGGCACTATTCCTCCCACTGACACCAACGATGGGGCACTATTCCTCCCACTGGCACCAATGATAGGCACTATTCCTCCCCCCACTGACACCAACGATAGGCACTATTCCTCCCCCCACTGACACCAACGATGGGGCACTATTCCTCCCCCCACTGACACCAACGATGGGGCACTATTCCTCCCCCCACTGACACCAATGATAGGCACTATTCCTCCCCCCACTGACACCAACGATGGGGCACTATTCCTCCCACTGACACCAACGATGCGGCACTATTCCTCCCACTGACACCAACGATGGGGCACTATTCCTCCCACTGGCACCAATGATAGGCACTATTCCTCCCCCCACTGACACCAACGATAGGCACTATTCCTCCCCTCACTGACACCAACGATGGGGCACTATTCCTCCCCCCACTGACACCAACGATGGGGCACTATTCCTCCCCCCACTGACACCAACGATAGGGCACTATTCCTCCCCCCACTGACACCAACGATGGGGCACTATTCCTCCCCCCACTGACACCAACGATGGGGCACTATTCCTCCCCCCACTGACACCAACGATGGGGCACTATTCCTCCCCCCACTGACACCAACGATGGGGCACTATTCCTCCCCCCACTGACACCAACGATGGGGCACTATTCCTCCCCCCACTGACACCAACGATGGGGCACTATTCCTCCCACTGACACCAACGATGCGGCACTATTCCTCCCACTGACACCAACGATGGGGCACTATTCCTCCCACTGGCACCAATGATAGGCACTATTCCTCCCCCCACTGACACCAACGATAGGCACTATTCCTCCCCCCACTGACACCAACGATGGGGCACTATTCCTCCCCCCACTGACACCAACGATGGGGCACTATTCCTCCCCCCACTGACACCAACGATGGGGCACTATTCCTCCCCCCACTGACACCAATGATAGGCACTATTCCTCCCCCCACTGACACCAACGATGGGGCACTATTCCTCCCACTGACACCAACGATGCGGCACTATTCCTCCCACTGACACCAACGATGGGGCACTATTCCTCCCACTGGCACCAATGATAGGCACTATTCCTCCCCCCACTGACACCAACGATAGGCACTATTCCTCCCCTCACTGACACCAACGATGGGGCACTATTCCTCCCCCCACTGACACCAACGATGGGGCACTATTCCTCCCCCCACTGACACCAACGATGGGGCACTATTCCTCCCCCCACTGACACCAACGATGGGGCACTATTCCTCCCCCCACTGACACCAACGATGGGGCACTATTCCTCCCCCCACTGACACCAACGATGGGGCACTATTCCTCCCCCCACTGACACCAACGATGGGGCACTATTCCTCCCCCCACTGACACCAACGATGGGGCACTATTCCTCCCCCCACTGACACCAACGATGGGGCACTATTCCTCCCCCCACTGACACCAATGATAGGCACTATTCCTCCCCCCACTGACACCAACGATGGGGCACTATTCCTCCCCCCACTGACACCAATGATAGGCACTATTCCTCCCACTGACACCAATGATGGGGCACTATTCCTCCCACTGATACCAATGATGGGGCACTATTCCTCCCACTGATACCAATGATGGGGCACTATTCCTCCCACTGACACCAATGATGGGACACTATTCCTCCCACTGACACCAATGATGGGACACTATTCCTCCCACTGATACTAATGATGGGGCACTATTCCTCCCACTGACACCAATGATGGGACACTATTCCTCCCACTGACATCAATGATGGAGCACTATTCCCCCCACTGACACCAATGATGGGGCACTATTCCTCCCACTGACACCAATGATGGGGCACTATTCCTCCCACTGATACCAATGATGGGGCACTATTCCTCCCACTGACACCAATGATGGGGCACTATTCCTCCCACTGATACCGATGATGGAGCACTATTCCTCCCACTGACACCAACGATGGGGCACTATTCCTCCCACTGATACCAACGATGGGACACTATTCCTCCCACTGACATCAGTGATGGGGCGCTAGTCCTCCCACTGATACCAATGATGGGGCACTATTCCTCCCACTGATACCAATGATGGGGCACTATTCCTCCCACTGACACCAATGGCGGGACACTATTCCTCCCACTGATACCAATGATGGGACACTATTCCTCCCACTGATACCAACGATGGGACACTATTCCTCCCACTGACATCAGTGATGGGGCGCTAGTCCTCCCACTGATACCAATGATGGGGCACTATTCCTCCCACTGATACCAACGATGGGACACTATTCCTCCCACTGATACCAATGATGGGGCGCTAGTCCTCCCACTGATACCAATGATGGGGCACTATTCCTCCCACTGCAAAATTACAGTTCTGAAGTAGCAACGAAAATACTTTTATGGTTGGGGGTCACCACAACATGAGGAACTGTATTGAGGGGTCGCGGCGTTAGAAAGGTTGAGAACCACTGCCATAAAGCTTGTCTGCGGAAGGAAGCATGAAGTGCTCCAAAATCTCCTGGTAGACGGCTGCGTTGACCCTGGACTTAATGAAGCACAGTGGACCAACACCAGCAGATGACATGGCTCCCCAAATCAACACAGACTGTGGAAACTTCACACTGGACTTCAAGCATCTTGCAGTGTGTGCCTCTCCATTCTTCCTCCATACTCTGGGTCCTTGGTTTCCAAATGAGATGCAAAAGTTGCTCTCATCAGAAAAGAGGACTTCGGACCACTGAGCAACAGACCAGGTCTGTTTTTCTTTAGCCCAGGTAAGATGTTTCTGACGTTGTTTGTTGTTCAGGAGCGGCTTGACAAGAGGAATACGACATTTGAAGCCCATGTCCAGGATCCATCTGTGTGTGGTGGCTCTTGATGCACTGACTCCAGCCTCAGTCCACTCCTTGTGAAAATCCCCAACACTTTTGAATGGCCTTTTCCTGACAATCCTCTCCAGGCTGTGGTCATTCCTGCTGCTTGTGCACCTTTTTCTTCCACACTTTTCCCTTCCACATAACTTTCTATTAATGTGCTTTGATACAGCACTTTGGGAACATCCAACTTCTTTTGCAATTACCTTTTGAGGCTTTCCCTCCTTATGGAGGGTGTCAATGATGGTTTTCTGCACAACTGTCAGGTCAGCAGTCTTTCCCATGATTGGGATTCCTACTGAACCAGACTGAGAGACCATTTAAAGGCTCAGGAACCCTTTGCAGGTGTTATGGCTTAATTATCTGATTAGAGTGGGACACTTTGAGCCTAGAATATTGCACCTTTTCACAATATTCAAATTTTCTGTGATTGTGGATTTGGGGTTTTCATGAGCTGTAAACCATAATCATCACAATTATGACAAATCACGGCATGAACTATCCTGCTTTGCATGTAATGAGTCTATCTCATAAATTAGTTTCACCTTTTAGGTTGCATTACTGAAATAAATGAACTTTTGCACGATATTCTAATTTTTCGAGTTTCACCTGTATATCTAGTCCACTAACACATTTCAGTCACTTTATGGCCTTAAAGAGGAGCTCCAGTCAAACCTAAAAAAAAAATAAAAGTCATCAGATACAAAAACTGTGGCAGTCTAGGAGAACCAAGGCAGTCACAGAGGAAGTGGGAGCGGGTACTTGTCACAATTGGGTACCTGCTCCCCCCAGCCCACTCCCCAAAGGTGCCAGGTCCCAATACAAAGCAGAACTTCCCCTTTTGGGTGGAGCTCCACTTTAATCATAGCAAACATAGCCAAGTCACAGTCAACTATTATTAAGACTGCAAGCCATCTGGAACACTTTAATCATATTTTCTATATGCTTTTATAATTGGATATGTGGCCAGACAGAGGTGCTTCATTGCACCATTACCCCACTCTGATGTTTCTGTAAACAAGCAGGCAGGGAAGGCACACCTGTTTTTTCCTTTCACAATCTTCCATATTTTTTTGTACTGAATATTTCACTTTGCTCTGAGAGGTGAGCAGGGCTGCGAGTGAGTGAAGGGAAGGTGAACACAAGTGGCAACACGGCCTCTTTAGAGTTCTCACCCCTGCTACAAATCACTTAAACACATTTGTCTCACACTCTACTGCCGCTCCATCACTCAACCCTGTGTAAGTGCCATTTCAGAGCATATACAGGGTTGAGGAGTCAGGAATGGGAACTGCATCATGGCAGATAGTGCCAAGCTTACCCATACCTAAATGCACTGGCTATTTTTTAGTGGCTGCAACAGATTTCGTTTTCTTTTAATGGTAAAAGTGACAGTCTCTAAAGCAAGGTAAACTCTAAATGGTCTCTCTGCCACACACCTAGCTATGTATGACTCCAAGTTCAGTCATCTACAAGCTTTTATATAAATGAACCATTACACGCTTAATTCACTAAAGATGTTACCCAAGGCATATAGAAGCTTCGGAGTGCGTCTCCTCCAGAGAGTCTCATCGTTATGCGACATGACATCATGAGGTTTGTGTTTGTAATGCTCTGTGTAATGGGACATCTTATCCAGGAAGGTGTACACCTATAATAAATGAACATAATGTAAACGCTAATCAACTCAATATGATCAGCTACAGCGCAATAACCCATCAGTTATTCTTTCCTTTACCTTTTTGGCAGTGGATTTGCTGGAGACGAGAGCACTTAAGAGCTGAAGAAGAGGTGCCAGGCGGGCAGGGAACATGGTGCACACACTGTCCAGCAAGACTCCCAGTCCTACAGTGGACTGCTAGCGGTGAAAAAAAGACACACTTATTAGTCCACGATGTGATGTTCAGATTCAATTAGGTCATTAAGGATGGACTGCCTGATCATATGACCATTGTAAGCTGACAAGGCCAGTCATTACTTTGAGGGCTTGGTCACTGTGCTGGGAGTGCGCTCTCAGCACAGAAACCTCAGTCGCTCATGGATGCAAATGTGCGGAATGTGGACATTAAAACCCACCCTCTTTGCTGCCACACAAGCATTTTGTGGGCAGCAAGAGGTTAAACTTCACCAATGACCCCCAATACAGTGATGATTAAAAAGCCACTGCTAGTGACCACCAATGTGGGGGGTGGAGGTTAAAAGTACTGACACCAGTGCAGGGGGATATTATTGAGTCCACTGACACCAATGTTGGCAGTTATTATCGTGTTCAGTGGCACAGATCTTGCGGCAGTATTATAGCATCTACTGAGGGTTAATATTGCACTCAGTGACACCAATGCTGGGAGTTATTATTGTGCATTGTGATATGCTGCAAAAAATACAGTAGGACCAAAAATTTGGGGCATTGAGGTGTGTTATAGCCCATTCATTATGAATGGACTGCCTAACTTGACACAATGCATGAAAATGCTTTGCTATTGTGCAGCCCTTGGAAGTGTTAGAAGCCACACCTTCGGCCTGGGTTCAACAAATCTTAGGTGCTAGGTCACCATGGCGACTAGAAATTGCATCCTGGCACCTGGGCTTTTGTGTCAGCCATCCACTGTCAGGCACTGGGACGCTGCTTCACTGATCTGGATTCGAAATCCCCGCTGCCTAATCTCCAATCCGTACCTCTCAGAGTACAGACAAGAGGCATTCTAATTGGTCAGCATCATCCCATGGGCAGCACTGACCAATCGGAATCAGTCTAGCCCATCCTGTCAGTGCTGGAAGGGGAGTTGAGAAAGCTACAGGAATTTAAAGTTCCTGAACCTGTGAATCGGCGTCCTGGTGCCTGACAGCAGGGGATCGTGGAACACTGATACACTGGGATGGGGGGATGGGGAAGGGGTCCAGTGTAAGGTTCACCTTACAGATTTTTTTGTAAAGGTGAACTAACACTTTCAATGTGTCATCCAAGCCCACCCACATGGTTCTCTTTATTTCAATTCTTTCCTTTCTTTTGCTTTCGTTCTCTTTCTGACACACAATTCCAGGTGGCGGGCAGCTAATTTAAAAAACTGGTTCCTAACTTTTTTAGCTGGTTCCTATATTCAAAGCAAATTGGTCAAGCCCTGCCTTAGGCCCTCTATCATTTTCAAGTTGACTACAACTGGACTAGTGGATTCAATAAGATCCAACAACCCTCCTTAACCAGCCCCCCACAAATTAACACTTAGGTCACATCACTTTACCCTAGATTTATTTTGACTGGCACATTTGTTCTAAGATAACAATGCTCCCTCAATTCATTTGCAATGATGTCACCCTTTGTTACACAATTCTGAGATGCCTATAAGCAGCCGTGCGGAACCTCAGTGCCCTAAAACACTCTGTTCTAGTCCCCACAGTCAAAACATGACTTTCAGCCAGGAAGCATATGAAAAGAATCTATAGCACATTGCAGGGAGAAAAAAACATGTACAAATAAAAACAAGAAGTCACAAAGAAAGAATATTTGAAAATTCAGCTCTATTTTACTTACAGTGCTCTACAAAACCCAGTATTATTTTATGAACGATTAGTTACACGTGTACACTTAAGTTAGGTCACCAATTTATATTATCGCTTCCGCTTGGGAGGAAAAGTATGAATAGAATATTTTCTACTGCATGTGGCCTGCTCTCCCATATGGGTGACAATATTCCCCACGAATATTCAATTTAAAGTTGCTAAAGACTCTACTGAGGTCAGTCTCCCAATGCAGCGCTGCTATAGTTTAAAACCACACGGGCCTACTTACAGCTCATGATTTTCCTGCCCCTTCCCAGCTTCCCTTGTATCATAAACAGACCTGACTTTAAAATAAAAGGACAATTAAAAAGTCACTTTTATACAAATCTAATTTTGGTTTCCATGACTCTAGGCAATATTGATGTTATTTAGTAAAAAATATAATATAGCTGTTAACATTTTACATTTTCTGGGGGAATGACCCTTAATTATCCAATTTCTGTCCAGCTGCCATTACAAAGCTAAATTATGGCATCAAACTATGAATAATACTTAAAGAATACAGTCAAAACATTCTTTATGGAGACAAGCCACTGTAGAGTAATGTTATTAGTGAAATTCATGGACAACATGGAGGCATGTGATTCAGTCCACAAATCCACTGGCATATCTCCCAACTTACTGTATTCCAGAAAAGTTCTGACAGGTTTGGTGCAGTCAGCACTTGACAAGCTGTATCAATGATGTCCTGTAAGAGCCAAAAACAGTACAAAAAGTTAGCTGCTTACGCGCCGCTCTATAGCAGAAATACTGCTACAGGACGGCACAGGTGCACAAAATCATATATATATATGTGATTTTGCAGTTACGGGTAGGGGGTGCGAGCACGCTCTACCTGCACCGCTATTCGCGGCCTCGGCTGTCAATCACCAGGTCCTTGCCGGTGATTCCCCGCAGGCACCCGGCGATCTCCGAGAATTACTGACGAGGGAAAGACCTGTGTATAAACAGCACAGATCTCTCCCGTCAGCTCCTGCACATTGCTTTGTATGGCTCTGCGTAGCAGAGCCATCCAAAGCAGTGTGCTTACAGTGGAAGGCACACACACAGCACACAGTGAAACAGCCCACAGCACACAGTTAACCCTTTTATCGCCCCACATGTTAACCCCTTCCTGCCCAGTGCCATTAGTATAGTGTCAGTGCTTTTTATTAGCACTGATCCCTATATTGGAGTCACTGGAGATGTCAGTGACACCAAGTCAGTTCCCCCCAGTGTCAGCATGCCCGCTGTAATCCAACAGTCCTGCTATAAGTCACTGAATGCCGGCATTACTAGTATAAAAAAAAAAATACATTTTGGCCTAAACATTTATAAAAAATGCAGACAATCAAATACCACCAAAAGAAAGCTCTATTTGTGGGTAAAAAAGATGTAAATTTAATTTGGTGCAGAGTTGCATGACCGTGCAATTGTCAGTTAAAGTAACGCAGCGCCGTATCAAAAAAAAAAAAGGCCTGATCAGGAGGTGGGGGGTAAATCCTCTGGAGGGCAAGTGGTTAGGTAAAAAAAAAAAAGCTACATATATTTTAAATCTCACACTGACATGTTGGGAGCATGAAACTTAAGTAAGGGGACATAAGGCAATGCTCCTTAAAGCAAAGTCTCCCCAAAACGAGAAACAGCTTCTAGTCAAATTACATTTTCACACAATCAAGTGATCAGTTAAAAAACGTGGATGAGGCATGATTTACCCAAGTCATTATTCTTTAGAAGACATCTTGACACAATTAATTTCCAAAAAAACACAATGACAACTATGTGCAATAATATGTTTTGCCACCCACTGCAGAGGTTTCAGCAGCAAAAAGCCATCCTCTCACAAAAGGGTGCACTAAAAGATGGTTATTTGTATCTCATGCTAGAATGTCATTAAAGCTCACCTGTTGATTGCCCAGCGTGTGTTGGTCTATGGAGATCAGCACAAAACATAGCAGACTGTAGATACATAGACAAGCGGTACTGGTTGTACACTGCAGCACAAACAATTAAACAATGTATCAATAGGTGAAGGGGAAGAACATAAAATGATGGTTCAATAGAATGGATTATTCTGAATACTACTCAAATTGACAGCCAGAAGATGTAAACATTTATGACTAAGAACACATTTTTAAAATTGATGCACATTTTACATTTATGTATAAGAATACTACAATGTTTCCATCCCTGTTACTGACAGACCAGTAAATAAAAGTTAAGCCTACTGCCGAGGTAGTTAGTGCTAAACAACATATTGGCAGATTTTGCCATAGAACGTAAAAACAATTGAGATAAATCAAACACTGTTTGGCAATACTCACACTATGCTCACCACAACCAAGGCCTTGAAGCATTTTGGTCAGATACTGGAAAACATGGAGCTGTAAAGCAGTATTACCCAGTTTTCGAATGGCTGGAGACGCATCATCTGTGCTAAGTGTGTGTTGAAGGAGAGCCCAGGCCAGGAGAATAGGAGCGTGATGTGGGATGTCTCCAAAGGTGAACAAGATTTGATCCATGTCCTGTTCAGAATAATAGAATGTAGTGTCACTGGATATTACATATAGATAAAAGGCAACTACATAATAAGTTGCCAAGTGGCAAAAAGTGAAATTGAAGCCAGTAAGCCTAGTATCCAACCATCCTGCAAGTCCCAGCCAGTGCAACTTCTGGCTCTTGTTAAGCTGCACCTCAGTGTTCTCCATACACATTATTGGCCCCAAAGATACCTATGGGGAATCACTTAAAGAGAAGAAAATTGAAGCACAGGCTGGGGGCTCCTAAGTCACCAAGCACAACTTTTTTTATTTTTTTTAAAGTGTGAGATGGTGAAACGGCATATAATGAACAACCTGTCTTAACCCGAATGGCATCCACTTTCTGTATTTCTCCCTTTATTCCAATTAAATATTTGTGATGCGTATTTGACAAACAAATTTGTAATATTTTTCTTTGTAATTAAAAGAATACACCTTAAATACACCAATCATTGTGAAGTGATTTACCTTGCAAATCTGAGGCTCATTGCTGAGTGGGTGTTCAACATTGTCTTTTAAAGCACACTCCTGTAAAGAGTCCATGTCAATTCCTTCCAGTAGGATAAGAACTTCAAAGTACCTTTAAAGTGAAGTAAAAAATCTTTCAGGGTGGTGAAAACAATCACTAGTGTCAAGTATATTTAGCAAACATCAGATAAACTCTAGTATTGTACATATCTTTGTTATTTTTGTCAGAAAAAAAAAAGAAAAACTTCAGGAACGTATTCACATTTTCCAGGATATGCCATTGCTTTTATGTTGTACAAAGACTGAATTTTGCAGAGGGCAATAGGCCCAGCTGAAATGTACACAAATGCACACATAAATGAGTCAAAGCAGTGACACATCCCTTATCAGAAAGGGCAGGCTAGCTAAAACACACTTGGATTTCTCCTGTTTAACACCACAGGCAGAATGAAAGCAGATCCCCTATGACCGCTACACAGTGTGGATGAGGAAGGTGAAAAGGGATCCGCATTGCCTTCTATTGTACTCAGAAAGCCACAGCACTCAAGGCTGCTTGAAAACGCAAAGAGCAACTGCTTCTGGTAGGATGCAGTCATTGTTCGACTGTCAATTTTCCACCAGGCTTCTTCAATATTGAAACTGACTTTTTTGAGCTAAGTGATGCCAACGTGGACACCCACAGCTCAAATTTTGGCTGACTGATCAGAAATTAGTTAAAAATTTGAGCCATGCATGTTCAAATTAAAGCTGGTCATACACCAGTATATTTTTGTTAGAAAATATACATTTGACATAATACCATCAAAGACTTTACTATTGTTGTTCAAAAGTACTTCAAAATCTGGTTTGCTTTTAGCATTTGATTTTGGAATGAATGGAATTTCCCATGAAAACCATATTCACTGCTAGAAATTCCATCCTGCTCCTTTGATTTTTTTTTTTTGTCACTACACATGAAACGGATTGTTGATTTGACCCCCCTAATGATATGAAAAGTGAACGATCAGAAAATATTAGAAAGAATTGTACTGGTGTATAGCCACCTTTAGTCTGGGCTTTTATTCAGGCAAACAATGCCTTCAGGCAGGCAGCTATTACTCGGTTGCCCCTTTAGCTAACTCATATGGCTTTTATACGTGCAAAACAAAGTATCTCTATGTATACAAGCTGGAGAGGGAAAAAAGATAACAAGTTAGTGTAGCAACTTCTAAACCTAAAACAAATTAGACAGCATAACCTTTAAAGAGAGTATAAAGCATTGTCAAAGGCTCCTTAGGTATACAGAATGCATGAGACAGACTTTGATGTAAAAAATGTTATCCTAGCATGTTAATGTTTTAAGAAATCTTGTTTCTATATACAGTTCAAAAGTTATAGGTGTATGGAAGGTAGCTATATTTACTCAACTTTCATCAAAAACAATTAGTGTTGGAAGGTGTGCAGACTTCGGAAAAGTAGAACTTGCTAATACTCAAATCTAGGAATGAATTTAAAACATAACATAAGTGATTTACCAATCCGTACCCAATTCTGTCTATTAAGGGGTCGAGGCTTTGTTCAACCAAGTGACGATTTTGCTGCCGACGTCCAAAGCCTTGCTCCGTGAAAAGTTTAGTAAGTAACAGAAGATTGGCAGGCGGAATTGCAAAATAGGCATAGTACAAGAAAATAATCTCCAGCAACATGGCCTGCTCCCGGAGACACTGCAGGAACCAGCGGGACACCTGGCGTTCAGTCTGTAAACAATGCACATGGGAGAAGAGAGAAAACAAATCAGCAATGTAGACTAATGGGGGAATAACTTGTAATAAGCACAAACTACAGCATATAATGAAAATGTCAACTCAGCATGGAAAAATTTACTGATACATACCATGAGGTTGCCATGAGTTTCCCATGTAGGTGCATCTTCTTTGCACAGCTCCTCAAATTTTTTTATATACTTCCCAATTAGGTCCCCCTTTTCCAGCATATCCATGCACTCATTAAACTCTTTCTACAGAGAGAAGTTATTTTTTTTCAAAAAAGAAACCCGATAGGTATTAGTATGATGCAAGAAGAAAACACACAGTACAAATCAGTTTGGCTCAGTGGGCTCCAGAAGTAAATCATCATCTGACAAGCAGCTTTCCTAACTTCTTAAGTGCTAGGACTTACTGGGGCCAATGTCTGACCCCATCTCTAGTCAAGCATGCAAACATTTTGAAAGGTGAAACAAAAAAAAAAAAAAAATTAAAATATTTTTGGATATAACACAATGCCATTTCTGGATAGTTGAGTACAAATGGATGGCTAAAATACAGCCTGGACAATAAAATTTCCTATCCAACATGACCATGAGTGAAGTCTGACTGCACAGAATGAGGTAGGGTAGTAGTATTCACCCAAACCAAACCATCGGTACTGACAGACATCAGTTACCTGCTAAACCATGTTTGGATAGCAGTAAAGTCCCCATTACCTTTTGGTACAGCCAAAATGGACAAAAGACCTAAAGTGTACTTCTCCCTCTTATGTTGCCACTACAGATAACATGAGCTGCTCTGTTAGGGGACAACCTCAGCCTCTTGGATTCCTAGAAAACTGACAGCAAAAATGAAATGCTAAATCATAAAGTCCTTTTTATAAATGTGAAAAAACAGATGATTAGCGCCAAATGAATTAAGTTTAAAATTAGATATGTGCTCATTCAGTCCTTCCTTGCAGAGATGTACATAGCACAGAAAAAACACACATAAAGCTTGGGTAATGTGAATGTGCTCTGGTACTTTTCCTGTGTGTTGCATCTAGATCAGCCTTTCTCAACCAGGGTGACTTAAGGTTTCTTCAGGGGTGTCTAAAAATTGCCCAAAACGTGTATAAAAGCCAGCGGGTGGAACAAGCCTGCCTTTTAGTTACGCAAAGCCACAGGTTTTCATTGTGCACCATTAGGACTTTCTAGCCGCCGGCATCCTGACAACCAATGACATCATCAGTTGATAAGGAGGATGTTTTTTGTCTGCATAGCATCCTTATTTGACCTTCCCCTGCCCCTCTCTATCAGTTCTGGGGTCACATTAGCTCAGCGATGGAGAAAAACTGAGGGTGAAAAGAAACATTGGACTACTAGTCAGTACCAGTTTGCAAAAGAATAAATCCCCTCCAATGTTGGCTGTCCCTACGTGTGGATGTTGCTGGGTTATATAAAAAAATATGAGAATAGTTTTCCACATGTTAGAATGGGGTGCCCTTTAAAAATTATGGACAGTCTAGGGCAGCAATGGGCAAACTGCGGCCCGCGGGCCGTATACGGCCCGGCGGACCTTTTAATCCGGCCCGCGGAGCGCGATACTGTCAGGATGGCGGTCAGGATGTGTGTAGGCGGGGCAGCGTGACGAACGTGAGGGGAGCTAGGCTCCTCTCACAGTCCGCCCTGAAGACCGAAACGGCGCGGGAACACGGCGAGAGGAACGTGCGGAGCAAAGGTAAGTGAATTGAATTACTATAGGGGGGATGAATTACTATATGGGGGATGAATTACTATATGGGGGATGAATTACTATGGGGGGATGAATTACTATGGGGGATGAATTACTATATGGGGGATGAATTACTATATGGGGGATGAATTACTATGGGGGATGAATTACTATATGGGGGATGAATTACTATATGGGGGATTGAATTACTATATGGGGGAATGAATTACTATAGGGGGGATGAATTACTATGTGGGGGATGAATTACTATATGGGGGATGAATTACTATATGGGGGATGAATTACTATGGGGGATGAATTACTATATGGGGGATGAATTACTATATGGGGGATGAATTACTATATGGGGGATGAATTACTATAGGGAGGATGAATTACTATATGGGGGATGAATTACTATATGGGGGATTAATTACTATGCTTACTATGGGGGAATATTACTATACTTACTATGGATGACACTTACACATCATTCATCTACTCTTGGTCCGGCCCCCGGGTCCAATATATGAACCCATTGCGGCCCTCAAGTCAAAAAGTTTGCCCACCCCTGGTCTAGGGTGTATAAAGTCTGTCCATAATTTCAAAGGGTGCCTTGACTGAAAAAAGGTTGAGAAACATAAAAGTCTTTCTATGAAACTTCAAGTGCACTGCACCAGTTTTATGCCAATAGGAGCTTTTATAGATGCTGATTTATAGGTAAAGTTGATCCAGGGAATATCTCAATGCCTGCCTGGGGATCAGGAAGGAATTGTGTTCCCTGCAGGAGCAAATTACATCATGCTTTGCTGGGTTTTTTGCCTTCCTCTGGATAAAACTGTAGGGAAAGGATTATAACTTTTTTTTTTAAATGGTTGAACTGAATGGACTTTTGTCTTTTTTCAGCCAGACTAACTGTGTAACTATGAATAAAACCAAACAAGTCATGTCATCTGTTCTTTCTCCAGCTTCTGCAGAACATCCATTTGGATACAAGTAAAATGGAAAACTATACTGAAGACAGCCAAAAACTTAATGAAAATGGAAGGATGAAAGGTGCACCTGCCAGGAGGAAAAATAGACAGGAAAGGTAAAAGCCCACTGCAGGATAAGGCAAAATGAGACTCCTATTATTAGCAGAAACATGGTTGTGTTACTTCAGGCCCTTCAGGTCTAGAAACCCAAGGGAGCCTCAGAAAGGGGGATAACACAAATGCTGGTAGAGAAGGGCTTGTATTAGTTATAAGGAAAAGTATAAGAAAAGAAAGAAAACATAAGCCTAGCTAAGGAAAACTTACACCTGAAAGTGGCCATGAAATTGAGCTCTTAAGACACTATCCAAAAACAGAAGAGCCAGTGTCCTAGGCACTGATATAGCCAACAAAAGAGCAGTAACTCTTCTGATCTGCTTCCTACATACAAGCAATACACCACCATCAGCTGAAGTGAAACTTCACTTGCTCAATCAACATGAACTATTTGTAATTCTTATGATGCATTAGTAAATAGATAGGAAAGTATATTACATTTACTTGTTCTAACCTTTTTTATTACATTTCTTCAGTTACTCCTGGTTTCATGCCTAGGCAAATGAGGTCATACACCCCAGGAGTCTTCATGAGAGGAGGGGTTTTCTCAGATAAGCCCATCTTCCTGACTGCATGCCTGAGCTAAGGGTGGATGGATTTCAGGCAGTAAATGCTACATGAATCATGTGCCCTTACTCAAGAAAATGTTAGGTGGGGTGTTTTTCAAAGTGAATTTTTAGCAAAATAAAACATGACATGGATGGATGAGTGCGTTTGCTTTGAATATTAAGAAATAATTAAATAGCATTTTTGGTGTGTGGTGCTCAAATGCAGTATAGTTCCACTTTAAACTGTGTCCCTTGGGAACAATAGGGGAACAGATGCTCGCCTCACAGCATTTAGTAAAATCTTATTTCCAAGATGCATTGCGACTCTCTGGTGCTGAACATAAAGCAGAGAAAATGACTACTGGCACATAATTTCCTAGATTGTAAGCTCGAAAGAGCAGGGCCCTTGAACCCCTCGTGTTTTGTTTTGTTACTGTATTGTCTTATGTACTGTCCCCCACTATAATGTACAGCGCTGAGCAAACCTTTTAGTGCTATATTAATACTGTATAATAATAATAATAATAATAATAATAATAATAAATATTTGTATATATTCATACAAGAGAAAAATAGAGATACAGGATAGACATAAAATGCTGTAAATAGGTTTACCTTATAAGGGTGTTTCTCATCCTGAAAATAAGTCAGCAAATGTAGAACACATCGCAGCATACACATCCTGTCTTCATAGTAATATTCTGCCATCTAAGTTGTGAAAGGCATTTCACAATTAAAAAAGAAACGTAATCAACTAACCCAAAGAACATGTTAAAAAGGTAGCCATTAAAGTAATTCCAAGGCCAAAGCATTTTTCCCCCCAATTTTTATTATATGGAAGGGCTAAAACCATAAGAGATTTATTTTTTTTTGCCATCTGTATCCTATTGGGCAGATTTTTCACTTCCTATCCTTTAGATCCAACAGGAAGCAAGAGCTGTTACCTGAAAAAGAGTGTTTCTATTGGAAAATATTCCCTTTATTCCCTTTTCCCAAGTGGTGACACAGAGAAATAACAAAAAATAGCATTCCTCCCCACACGAACAAAGATAAAGAGAGAGAAAAAAAAACCTTTAAAGTAATTGTAAATCCTTACATATACTCAGTGAAGTAACTGGCCTCAGGTGATACACAGAGATTAAACAAATCTTCCTACATAAGTAGGAGGTCCCTCCTCTGTCACCATTTTTCTTTTGGTGTCAGGAAAAAAAAATCAGGCGACTCATGCTGATAGCAGGGGAATGAAGCGGCAGACAGTAATTACACTTACTGCTTCTAATTGAGGCGACTAAACACCATAGAGAGATTTTCTTTATTCATATTTCATGTCTGAGGTTTATAACTACTTTAAGCAACAATTACCTCTAATTCTTTCAGAATTAAAAACATAAAACCTTTTTGCAGAAAGAAAAGCCCTGTAATGAAGCAGAAATGTGTGGCCACTGCTCTTCTACATATAACAGGACTCTTGTACTTACGGAAAAAAAAAAAAAAAAACTTTTCTTGGAGTTTACTGCGGGACACAAAGTTAAACCTTTTATACTGCCAGCTTAAGAAGGATTGGATGCAAAAAACTGTAGGCCATCCCAGGATATTACACCTCCTACTACTAGCATGTCACAATTTAGTGGAAAAGCAGTACCAAAAGTATAATAACCCATGTCCCTCAAACATAACTTTACCATGAGTAAATTAGGGGGTAAAGGGAGTTACAGTGGGGATCGAACGTTTGGGCACCCCAGCTAAAAATTTGTATTAATGTGCATAAAGAAGCCAAGGAAAGATGGAAAAATCTCCAAAAGGCATCAAATTACAGATTAGACATTCTTATAATATGTCAACAAAAGTTAGATTTTATTTCCATCATTTACACTTTCAAAATAACAGAAAACAAAAAAATGGCGTCTGCAAAAGTTTGGGCACCCTGCAGAGTTAATATCTTGTACTGCCCCCTTTGGCAAGTATCACAGCTTGTAAACGCTTTTTGTAGCCAGCCAAGAGTCTTTCAATTCTTGTTTGAGGTATCTTTGCCCATTCTTCCTTACAAAAGTCTTCCAGTTCTTTGAGATTTCTGGGCTGTCTGTCACGCACTGCTCTTTTAAGGTCTATCCATAGATTTTCAATTATGTTGAGGTCAGGAGATTGTGAAGGCCATGGCAAAACCTTCAGTTTACGCCTCTTGATGTAATCCCCTGTGGATTTCGAGGTGTGTTTAGGATCATTATCCATTTGTAGAAGCCATCCTCTCTTTAACTTCAGCTTTTTCACAGATGGCATCAAGTTACCATCCAAAATTTGCTGAAATTTTATTGAATCCATTTTTCCTTCTACTCGTGAGATGTTCCCTGTGCCACTGGCTGCAACACAACCCCAAAGCATGACTGATCCAACCCCATGCTTAACAGTTGGACAGAGGTTCTTTTCATTAAATTCTGTGCCCCTTCTTCTCCAAACGTACCTTTGCACATTCCGGCCAAAAAGTTCAATTTTAACCTCATCGGTCCACAGAACGTGTTTCCAAAATGCATCAGGCTTGTCTATATGTTCATTTGCAAAGTTCAAATGATGATTTTTGTGGTGAGGACGTAGAAGAGGTTTTCTTCTGATGACTCTTCCATAAAGACCATATTTGTACAAGTATCTCTTTATAGTGGAATAGTGTACCACAACTCCAGTGTCTGCCAGATCTTTCTGGAGGGATCATGCAGTCAAACATGGGTTTTGAATTGTTTTTCTCACAATCCTGCGAGCTGTTCTGTCTGATATTTTTCTTGGTCTTCCAGATCTTGCTTTAACTTCCACTGTTCCTGATGACTGCCATTTCTTATTTACATTCCGAACAGAGGATATTGACATCTGAAAACGCTTTGCTATCTTCTTATAGCCTTCTCCAGCTTTGTGAGCGTCAACTATTTTCAGTTTCAGTTTTCTAGACAACTGCATGGTGCTGATTGTTGGGGCAAGGTCAGATGAGTCTGGGCATTTAAAACCTTTGAGATTGACATCACCTGGTCTTCCCAGATGATGATTGAGAACAATCCATGACACTGGCAGGTCTCAGCTTTGCAAAGGGGGCAGTGCATGCTATAAATTCTGCAGGGTGCCCAAACTTTTGCAGACGCCATTTTTTTTGTTTTCTGTTATTTTGAAAGTGTAAATGATGGAAATAAAATCTAACTTTTGTTGACATATTAAAAGAATGTCTAATCTGTAATTTGATGCCTTTTGGAGATTTTTCCATCTTTCCTTGGCTTCTTTATGCACATTAATACAAATTTTTAGCTGGGGTGCCCACACTTTTGATCCCCACTGTACTTACTTTCAGGACATCCAAAAGCAGTCCAACTGAGGATTGGGCAACATTGAAAACAAACACTAACAAGCACCCCCCCCCCAAAAAAAAATGTAATGGGGACTGCCTGAAGCTCATAGAGCTACCTGAAGGTTCTTACAACCAAAGGTGATTGTGAGTAGTGGCCACAACATCCACCTGGAAAATCTATGAAAGTATATGAACTTGAAGTCCTGATGTGGCAACCTCACAAATCTGGAAAACAGAGACCTGATGGAAAAATGCCTAAGGAGCACTCTGAAGTAAACATTGAATAGAAAAGGGAGAACTGGATCCTTGTAACCATAAGCTTGAACAGTGGCCTTTCTGAGCCAATGACAAAATGAGAATTGGCCTTACAGAATGAAGTTGTGACAGGGAGATACACTCAAACAGCCTAAACCACATCCAAAGAAGTGGAGAGAAATCTACGTCTTGCGAAATGGCGCTAAATACAAATATGAAATGACAATGTGCTGACTATGGAGACATGTAGAAACCACCTTGAAAAGTAAGGAAGACCTAGGCCTCTAGAACACCCATTTCTCAAGCAGGACCGAAAAGAGTTCTTTGAAGGATAAAGCTGCCAGTTCAGACACTCGTCTTGCCGAGTATAGATCTATAATATAGATCTGCTCTTCTACTTCCTAAACCTACTCCCCCAGCTGCTGTAAGTATATACAATAGGACATCAATATATCATAAAATGAAATTTCAGCACTATAAAAGATAGCCTCACATAAAATGAATCCTTCCCATATAATCGTGTAAAGCAGCAAACACATAATCTAGAATTAAAAAACAACTTGTTCTATTAATTCATAAGGAGCCATACATTGATTCATGAAAAAAGCTCAAATAAAAATAATTTACACGTCCCCCTCTTTACAGTCTCTGATCTCATTAGCTCCAGCAATGTGCTTAAGTGATAAAACAGAAGAGGGAGACCAGCATAGCACTTAACAATACTTTTTTTAAAAAAAATTCAATAAAAACAGGGCAAAACTCACATAAAGAAAGTTCATACCCAACACTAATAAATAATGGCTCACACTCACAGTCCTATGTGTGTGTGCATGCCGATACGCGATGACGCAACTATGCTTTGGCCCCAACCAATGCTTTTTCTCATGAACCAACTACCTCAGGAGATTATATAGAGATGGATTAATTTAGTGTGAGGCAATTATATGAGGAGGGATTCATTTTATGTGAGGCAATGTGGGCCTTCAAAGCACTGTAAACTCTTATCACTGCCTATGATGATAGAAACAAGGGGAACTAGGTTTCAAGTCACAGCAAAAAGAAAGAAAGATACATTATATTGCCAGAAAGTATTGGGACACCCCTCTAAATCATTGGATTCAGGTATTCCAATCACTTCCATGGCCACAAGTGTATAAAATCAAGCACCTAGGCATGCAGACTGCTTCTACAAACGTTTGTGAAAGAATGGGTCGCTCTCAGGAGCTCAGTGAATTCAAGCGTGGTCCAGTGATAGGTTGCCGCCTGTGCAATAAGTCCATCCGTGAAATTTCCTTGCTATTAAATATTCCACGCTCAACTGTTAGTGGTTTTATAACAAAGTGGAAGCAACTGGGAACAGCAGCAACTCAGCCACCAAGTGGTAGGCTACGTAAAATGACAGAGTGGGGTCAGCGCATGCTGAAGCACACAGTGAGCAGAAGTCTACAACTGTCTGCAGAGTCAATAGCTAAAGACCTCCAAACTTCGTGTGGCCTTCAGATTAGCACAACAACAGTGCGTAGAGAGCTTCATGGAATGGGTTTCCATGGCCAAGCAGCTGCATCCAAGCCTTACATCACCAAGTGCAATGCAGAGTGTTGGATGCAGTGGTGTAAAGCATGCCGCCACTGGACTGTAGAGCAGTGGATATGAGTTCTCTGGAGTGACGAAGCACACTTCTCTGTCTGGCAATCCAATGGACGTGTCTGGGTTTGGCGGTCCCAGGAGAACAGTACTTGCCTGACTGCATTGTGAGGGGGGATTATGGTGTGGGGTTGTTTTTCAGGGGTTGGGCTTGGACTCTTCGTTCCAGTGAAGGGAACGCTTAAGGTGTCAGCATACCAAGACATTTTGGACAATTTCAAGCTCCCAACTTTGTGGGAAAAGTTTGGGAATGGCCCCTCCCTGTTCCAACATGACTGTGCACCAGTGCACAAAGCAAGGTCCATAAAGACATGGATGAGCAAGTTTGGGTGGAGGAACTTGACTGGCCTGCGCAGAGTTCTGGCCTCAACTCGACAGAACACCTTTGGGATGAATTAGAAGGGAGACTGCTAGCCAGGCCTTCTTGTCCTACATCAGTGCCGGACCTCACAAATGCGCTTCTGGAAGAATGGTCAAACATTCCCATAGACACCCTCCTAAACCTTGTGGACAGCCTTCCCAGAAGAGTTGAAACTGCTATAGCTGCAAAGGGTGGACCAACTCAATACTGAACGCTACGGACTAAGACTGACATGCTATTAAGTTCATGTGCGTGTAAAGGCAGGCACCCCAATACTTTTGACAATATAGTGTATCTTTGATATACAAGGTTTAAAAGGGGCTTCTAAAGCTCAGAAAGGACCACATTAAAATCCTGTGGAGGAAGAGAGAATTTGACCAGAAGAACCACATGGGAGACCCCTTACATTGAGTTCTTAGTCAGTGTGGGATGCCAACAGTCTCTGTAAAAGAGCATGGAAAGAGCAGAGATCTGGCCTTCATTAGTACTAAGGGCCAAGCCGTGGTCCAAAGCATCTGTCTCACAGAGAAACTACTGTAGTGAACACTATTAATTCAAGCAACGTAAGCCTGCCACATCCAATGACAGAAATTGTGGGAATTAAACTAATAAACCTTACGTATCGAAGGGATCAAACTCTGCAACTGAGAAGCAGGGTGATAAATCTTTCCTTGGGACAGAAGACCATGACAGCTTGGCAGAGCCCATTGTACATGTGTAAGAAGTCTTACCTGGTCGGCATAACACTGATAAGACCAACATGTGCCACAAAGAATGCCACATTGGAAATCCTGTAAATGGACATGGCCCAACAGAACTGCAATAAAAAAGACTCAAGACTCTCATTCAGAAGTTGAGCGTTGGACGGCTCCAGGACAGAAAGCACATGAACTGGAGACAGGAAAGTCTGAGGTTTCTCCTAAGGAAGAAATATCCTAGACTGGGACGTGCCCAGGACCAGCCCAAGATATGCCAAGCAATGAGTCGTAGTCAGCTATGACTTTTGTCACATGAAAAGTTAGAGATCATCCATAGCTCTTGCCAACTGTTCCTTTGTTCCTTCAAAAGGAGATCATTCAAATAGTCCACAATCGGATACCTCAAGAGTGTAAGGGAGCCATCAATTAAGCTAGCACCTTGGTGAACACCTGAAGTACAGAGCAGAGGTCAAACTGAAAGGCCAAATCTGGTAGTGCACAAAAAAAGAATAGCTGCTGCGCTGGAAAGATGGGTACATGTATGTACAGTGCCTTGAAAAAAGTATTCATACCCCTTTAAATTTTCCACATTTTGTCATGTTAGAACCAAAAATGGATTTTATTGGGATTTTATGTGATAGACCAACACAAAGTGGCACATAAAATTGTGAAGTGGAAGGAAATTATAAATGGTTTCCTAAATTTTTTACAAATAAATATCTGAAAAATGTCCTTGTATTAAGCCCCCCGAGTCAATACTTTATAGACCCATCTTTCGCTGCAATTACAGCTGCAAGTCTTTTTGGGTATGTCTCTACCAGCTTTGCACATCTAGAGAGTGACATTCTTCTTTTCAAAAGAGCTCAAGCTCTGTCAAATTGGATGGAGAGCATCTGTGAACAGCAATTTTCAAGTCTTGCCACAGATTCTCAATTGGACTTAGGTCTGGACTTTGACTGGGCAATTTAAAAAATGAATATGCTATGATCTAAACCAGCAGTTCTCAACCTGGGGGTCGCGACCCCTTTGGGGGTCGAACGACCATTTCCCAGGGGTCGCCTAAGACCATCGGAAAACACATATTTCCGATGGTCTTAGGAACCGAGACACCGCTCCTCTGACTCAGTCGATGTGTGGGCGGGATGACACGCTGCCCTGTCACCTGGCCACACCTCCGGGATCCCTCAACAACTCCGCCTCCTCGCCGCTGATTGGCCACCGGAACTGTAGCTCAGGAGAGGCACACAGGCGGCCAATCACCGGCGAGGAGGTGGAGCTTGGAGAGGAGGAGCCGAGCGGCAGCGCGCGTAGATCTAAGAAGATCGAGGGAACTGCCGGAGTAAGTGAAGAGGAGAGCGGCCAGAGAAGGAAGACAGCTGACAGGTAAGTGAGAGAGCGAGCCCAGGCTGGAGCAGGGGTCAGCAAGGTAAGTATCATTGGTGTCAGTGGGAGGAATAGTGCCCCATCATTTGTGTGACTAATACCAACAATGGGGCACTATTTCTCCCACTGACACCAATGATGGGGCACTATTCCTCCCACTGACACCAATGATGGGGCACTATTCCCCCCACTGACACCAATGATGGGGCACTATTCCCCCCACTGACACCAATGATGGGGCACTATTCCCCCCACTGACACCAATGATGGGGCACTATTCCCCCCACTGACACCAATGATGGGGCACTATTCCTCCGACTGACACCAATGATGGGGCACTATTCCTCCCACTGACACCAATGATGGGGCACTATTCCCCCCACTGACACCAATGATGGGGCACTATTCCCCCCACTGACACCAATGATGGGGCACTATTCCTCCCACTGACACCAATGATGGGGCACTATTCCTCCCACTGACACCAATGATGGGGTACTATTCCTCCCACTGACACCAATGATGGGGCACTATTCCTCCCACTGACACCAATGATGGGGCACTATTCCTCCCACTGACACCAATGATGGGGCACTATTCCTCCCACTGACACCAATGATGGGGCACTATTCCTCCCACTGACACCAATGATGGGGCACTATTCCTCCCACTGACACCAATGATGGGGCACTATTCCCCCCACTGACACCAATGATGGGGCACTATTCCCCCCACTGACACCAATGTTGGGGCACTATTCCCCCCACTGACACCAGTGTTGGGGCACTATTCCCCCCAATGACACCAACGATGGGGCACTATTCCCCCCAATGACACCAACGATGGGGCACTATTCCCCCCAATGACACCAACGATGGGGCACTATTCCTCCCAATGACACCAACGATGGGGCACTATTCCTCCCAATGACACCAACGATGGGGCACTATTCCCCCCACTGACACCAACGATGGGGCACTATTCCCCCCACTGACACCAACGATGGGGCACTATTCCCCCCACTGACACCAACGATGGGGCACTATTCCCCCCACTGACACCAACGATGGGGCACTATTCCCCCCACTGACACCAACGATGGGGCACTATTCCCCCCACTGACACCAACGATGGGGCACTATTCCCCCCACTGACACCAACGATGGGGCACTATTCCCCCCACTGACACCAACGATGGGGCACTATTCCCCCCACTGACACCAACGATGGGGCACTATTCCCCCCACTGACACCAACGATGGGGCACTATTCCCCCCACTGACACCAACGATGGGGCACTATTCCCCCCACTGACACCAACGATGGGGCACTATTCCCCCCACTGACACCAACGATGGGGCACTATTCCCCCCACTGACACCAACGATGGGGCACTATTCCCCCCACTGACACCAACGATGGGGCACTATTCCTCCCACTGACACCAACGATGGGGCACTATTCCTCCCACTGACACCAACGATGGGGCACTATTCATCCCACTGACATCAGTGATGGGGCACTACTCCTTCCACTGACACCAATGATGTGGCACTAGTCCTCCCACTGCAAAATTACAGTTATGAAGTAGCAACGAAAATAATTTTATGGTTGGGGGTCACCACAACATGAGGAACTGTATTAAGGGGTGGTGGCATTAGAAAGGTTGAGAACCACTGATCTAAACCATCCCATCAGGGTGTATTTGATTTAAATCAAGTTGATTTAAATCACTAGTGAAAAGGCTCGATTTAAATCATAATTTTTAAAGAGCAACTGTCATCTCTGTCCCGCAGCAGCTCTTCCTCTGACCCGCTGTTGACTCACTGACAGTCCCATTCACTTTAATGGGACAGCTGGTGATGCGGCAGTGACACAACAAGGTGAGGGACGTGGCGGCAGCAGGTGAGTGGATGCCTTCTAACAGGCACTGCCATGATGGGTCAAAAAAGACAGGTGCTCTTTAACTGTAAGAAATTAGACTCATTCTTGCTGGTGGTTAGAATCTTTAATATTTGCAAACCAAATTAAGGTTTCCTGTTTAGAATAATAAGCTGCCAGGTTAGTAAAACAGCGATGGCAGAACCGATTTTAGGTTAATCACACATAGTTGGAGAACGACTCAAATTCTTTTATTTCATGTTTTTTCTCATGGTTACTGTGAAATTTTGTGAATGCATCAATGCTGTGCATGTTATCTCAGCTTGCATTCATAGAATGAGTTAAACAAAAATGTAAATATTGCAGAATATACAGCCTCATGCTACATAACCAAGCTCCATTTCATGCTGAATAAACTAAATTATTAATGTATCGTAAATAGAAAACTATCTTTAAATAGATTATTACTCCAAAAATATTTTATTAAAATAAATTTGATAAAAATAAAAAAAATAAAAAATCAGATTTTTATCTACCCTGCATTCCATTGTAGCTCTGGCTGGATGTTTTGGGTCGTTGTCCTGCTGGAAGGTGAAACTCTGCCTTAGTGTCAAGTCTTTTGCAGACTCTAAAAGGTTTTCTTCTAAGATTGCCCTGTATTTGGCTCCATCATCTTCCTATGAACTCTGAACAGCTTCCCTGTCCCTGCTGAAGAAAAGCATCCCCACAACATGATGCTGCCACCACGTTTCACGGTGGGAATGGTGTTTTCAGAGTGATGTGCAGTATTAGTTTTCCACCACACACAGCGATTTCCATTTAGGCCAAAAAGTTATTTTGCTCTCATCTGACCAGAGCACCTTCTTCCACATGTTTGCTGTGTCCCCCACATGGCTTCTCGCAAACTGCAAACGGGACTTCTTATGGCTTTCTGTTAACAATGGCTTTCTTCTTGTCACTGTTCCATAAAGGCCAAATTTGTTGAATGCATGACTAATAGTTGTCCTGTGGACAGATTCTCCCACCTGAGCTGTGGATCTCAGCGGCTTCTCCAGAGCTACCATGGGCCTCTTGGCTGATTCTCTGATTAATGCTCTCCTTGCCAAGCATGTCACCTTGGGTGGACAACCATATTTTGGTAGGATAGTAGTAGTGCCATACTCTTTCCATTTTCGGATGATGGATTGAACAGTGCTCCGTGAGATGTTCAAAGCTTAGGATATTTTTTCTAACCTAACCTTGCTTTAAACTTCTCCACAACTTTATTCCTGACCTGTCTGGGGTGCTCCTTGGCCTTCATGATATTGTTTATTCACTAATGTGCTCTAACAAACCTCTGAGGGCTTCACAGAACAGCTGCATTTATACTGATGATAAATTATACACAGGTGGACTCTATTTACTAATTAGGTGACTTCTGAAGGCAATTGGGTCCACTAGATGTTAGTTAGGAGTATCAGAGTAAAGGGGGCTGAATACAAATGCACTCCAAACTTTTCAGATGATATTTATTTGTAAAAAAATGTTGAAAACCATTTATCATTTTCTTTCCACTTCCCAATTATGTGCCACTTTGTGTTGGTCTATCACATAATATCCCAATAAAATACATTAACGTTTTTGGCTGTAACATGACAAAATGTGGATAATTTCAAGGGTATGAATACTTTTTCAAGGCATTGTAAGCACCCTTCAGATCCACTAAGGTCAGAAAGTCCCCAAGTCCCCCTGATGCAGACAGGCAAACTTTGACTCTTTTGGGAATTCTGGGACATGAATGTGAGCATTTAAAGCTTCGAGGTCCAGAATGGGGCAAATGCCCACTTTGGGCTCCGGTACATTGAACAGGTTGGAATAAATCACATGAACACGTTTCCACAATGAGGAAACATGTTCCAAGAGACCAAAGGGCACACAACTGAGCCAGGTGCCAAGGATGCATTGGATGATTGCAGGCAAAAATATGAGGAAGAGGCAAAGAACAAAACTGGAACATTGATTGGATGAATAGCACAGATACTTGCATACAGCAATATTGTTATCCAAACCACTATATGGGGCCAGGACAGGTTCATTGTAAAAAAGATGTGGAAAATGAGGCAAGACCTCAGACCTAAAAAGCCCAAAGTCTCAATTGTAATTTACAAGGAGATGAGGAAAACATGAAAGGCATCATTATGAAAACAGTTTTTTGTACTAAAATCATTAAGCCCAAACTTTGGTCATTCTTCAAAAAAACAAAATAAAGATCAGTTTAAAAAAAAAGTGACAGACCTTTAACATCAGTGCTTGACTCTGCCTTTCATCTTGCGGCACCAGCTGGAAAACAGAGGCAAGTGATATAACACATTCTTTTTTTGCATGTTCCTTATTTCACATAGCTGGGCATGGTCTGACCTTTATATTGTCCTGGGTTCCTCTGTAATCATCCTGGAGGTAGCACTGCAGCAGCTGCACACTCTGTTCCTCATTCAGTCCCTGTATCATTGTAATAACACCGATTACTACATTTTTGACTAAAAACTATTTTTTTTACCCCTCCACCATGCCTAAGAGCTGACTCACCAGAAATTTGCTTAAACGTAATCCAAGTTCCTTCAATGCAGGAGCTACATTGCTTGCTTTCACCTTGTCTGCAGAGCTAGTGCTAGAAGATCAAAGTCAAATAAATGATTTCTTAAAAACTATAAATTGTAAAATAGGAAGCAACAGTGCATAAATCCCATCTTCAGCCATCGTTTGTTTCTTATCCCCAATGGGAAAACACACATCAGTAAAAACCTAAGAGCAGCTCTAACCCTTTCATACTATATCCAAAAATTATTAAAGAGCTTTAGCTGGAGCTGGGTTTTTAAAAAGTAGCCAACAAAAACACATTTGCTAAAATAATGTATAAATAAAACCAATACAAAGATATGCAGAAATGACAGAACAGGGCAGTCTCAGGATCTAGAGAATCAGCCAGAGAAAAGATAGTCATCTTGAAGGAAACCTGCACTGATGGGTATTATGATGGCCATTGAAGACCCAATCTAGTAGAGAGAGGCAATGACACAAAAAGAGGGCTAGACTAAAGGGACGTTTCTAGGGCTACGTAATAACATTATTATAAAAGCATTATTTTTATTCATACACCATTCCATTAAAACTCATGGCCATGTTACGGACAATTCTTAAAAAATTCCACAGTCATATGAAATTTGGTATATAACCCAATTTGAAACAATTAAGACTTGACTGCTGCATGAGAGCAATGCCTGGTACAAACTATCAGTTTTTTTTTGTTCAAACCAGCGGGCAGAAGGAAAAAATACTTGGAGCTGGTAGGCGATCTCCCTGCTGAGCTATTGTATTCTGACAGGGGGACTGACAGGGAGACTGTACAAACATTTGGCGCTATATGAATCATGTTGACTTCTCCATCACATCCAACAACGCCACCATCAAACCCGCCTCGCAGGCCAGAGTACTTGGTGTCATTCTGGACTCCAACCTATCCTTCCAGCCCCAAGTCCAATCTTTAACAAACTCGTGCAGACTCCACCTCCGCAACATCGCCAAAATCCGCACGTTCCTAACCCCAGAAAACACTAAACAGCTCATCCACTCCCTCATCATATCACGACTCGACTACTGCAACTCTCTCCTCACTGGCCTGCCTCGCCGCTGGCTATCCCCGCTTCAGTCCATCCTGAATACGGCTGCCAGACTCATTCACCTTTCCAACCGCTCCATCACCGCTACCCCCCTCTGCCAATCCCTCCACTGGCTTCCGATTGCGCAACGGATCAAATTCAAAATCCTAACGCTGACGTACAAAGCTGTCCACCATACTGCCCCGAACTACATCACTGACCTAATATCCAAGTACCGCCCAGCACGCACACTCCGCTCCTCACAAGACCTCCTTCTCTCTAGTTCCCTGGTCTCCTCCTCCCATGCCCGCCTCCAGGACTTCTCCAGGGTGTCACCCATCCTCTGGAACTCCCTGCCCAACCCATCAGATTATCACCTACTCTCCTCTCCTTTAGGCGCACCCTGAAAACCCATCTCTTCAGGGAAGCCTACCCCACCCCCTGCTAACTTGCCGACCTCTTTCACTCTTCCTACCACTCCATCCCCCACAGCTATCTCCTCCTGTGCCACCATCCCCTCCCTCCTAGATTGTAAGCTCGAAAGAGCAGGGCCCTCGATCCCCTCATGTTTTGCATTGTATTGTTATTGTTCTGTCACATGTTCTGTCCCCCTTTGTAATGTACAGCACTGAGAGAACTATTGGCACTTTATAAATACTGTATAATAATAATAATAATAATGTATAAGAAAAATAATAAAATAATAATTGCCGATTTAATCCTCAAAATTGTTTGTTGTATGGCTCTCTGGCTTTAGTACTTTCTGAGACAATGAGCCAAAACAAACATACGGACAAGAAAAGTCAGAGGTCATAATTTACATGCTTGTCCTCACTCAGTGGCTCAGAAAGTAAAGTCACATGACAGCAAGTAAACCTCAAGTAAGGCTAGGTGCCAGCTTCTTATAGTCAGCACAAATGCATGCAAAACGCATAAAAATAGCATTTAGATGTGATTTTGAAACGTTTCCATTGAAGTCTATGGGCTACAAATTCGCACTGCATTGCACCAAAGTAGCACAGGACCCTTCCCCAAAGTCGCATTGAAGCTGCTCTGCATGGATGTGACTGGGCACTACTGAAAAAATTTTTATTTCCATAGTCACATGATTCAGTGTAACACAAGTCTCACCTGAAATCACATCAGTGTGAACCAGGCCTAACAGTGCTGTCTCTTCTACGCATAGCCATGATCCCATATTATCCAGTTACCATCATATTTTGTTCCAAGCAGAAAAATATAGTCACACCTGCACCACTACATTTGTGAATTTTTCTGAAGCAGACCTGTCAAGCCACCATTAACATATGAATTTGATATTTCCCTTGTATTAAACATCTTGCTGTTCGTCCTTTCTACAAATATGAGACCTACACCATAGCATGAGACAGGTCAAGCTATGTCAAAGGTCATGAGACAGCTTATAATATACAGAAGTGCGGCGCTTCAAATAATGAAAAAAATGTGAACTTAAAAGTCCAATCCACAGGAGTAATATATAGGGAATGAGCCCCTCTTCATTGAAGCCTCAGTGCTACTATAGATGTCTCAAAACAGCCCTTACCTCCATAGATCCATAGAGACCAACTGGGGTTTATTCCAGGCCGGCAGGCAGAGGACAATGTTAGAAAAGTGATCCACTTGTCACATATTTTGAATAGTAGAAAGATCCTAGGTTTCATTCTTTCCCTTGATATATATAAGGCAATTGACTCCCTTTCTTGGGATTATTTACGCTCTGCTTTACAACGTTGGGGTTTTGGTGATCCCATTCTGGCTTGGATTTCAGCCCTTTACTCCTCCCCGTCAGCCTGCGTGAAATATGCCAGTCTTCTTTCCGACCCTTTTCCAATCCTCCGTGGCACTAGGCAGGGTTGCCCCCTCTCTCCCATCCTATTTGTTTTAGCTCTTGAACCTTTGGCGATTGCACTGCACTCAGATCGCAATATTTCAGGAATCCCTTATGCGGGGTCTCAACATAAAGTGAATTTGTTTGCGGATGACGCACTTTTAACTTTGACAAATCCCGACATCCCTTCCTAACCTACAACACTTACTCTCCCACTTTTCGGCTATATCGGGCTTACAAATCAATCCTCATAAAACAAAGGCTCTCAATATCTCTCTGCCGCCCTCTTCTGTCGTTCACTTTCAACAATATTTCCCATACCGCTGGGCAACCACCTCCATTGACTATTTAGGGGTCAAATTAACTGCATCTTTCTCAACTCTTTTCTCATCTAACTACTACCCCCTTCTTCGAACCGACACTTCTTTGTTACAGTCATGGGAATTTCCCTCCTTAATGTTAATTGGCTGTATACAAGCCATAAAAATGACTATACTTCCCCAAATTCTTTATTTGTTTTTTTTTAACTTTGCCTGTCCCTTCTTTCTTTTTACGCCTTCTACATAACAGGATCCTTTCCTTTATTTGGGCCTATAAACGCCCAAAGGTTTTGTGCTCCCCATTGTTCACCCACAGACTCAAAGGAGGGCTGGGTGTTCCAAATATTATAAAGCAGCACAGATTGCACAGCTCACCTTGCTTCATGCTACGTCAGATATCTCCCTATGGGTGTGCTTAGAACTCCCCAACTGTGCCCCTCTTCCTGTCATGGCACGGCTATGGCTTCCACACAGACTTTGCCTCTCCTCACTAATCCTCTAATCCTTCACAATTTGAAAGTGTGGGACTCAGTATGGTTCTCAGGTTGCCTCATGTCTCCTCACTTACCTCTTTTACCACTGTTTAACAATCCCCTTTCCTCCAGGCTTCAAACAGCCAATATCCTTTCAATGGTGGGTAGTGCACGGCTTCACACAGGTCCAACATTTGCTTTCCTCATGAACGTTTCCCTCTTGGTCCTCTATTCAGGAGACTTACCAGGATCTGCGGTCTGAATTTTACCGCTATGTCCAGCTTCCCCACTGGATATCCTCTCTAAGACGTAATTCCACATTTCCTTATAGGTCCACGGTCTTTGAGCACTTATGTCGAACTTCTCCAGGTGCCTTGGACACCATCACTCTTCTTTATTCCTCATTGAACTCTGTAGCCTCTTCATCTCTTTCTTAAATTTCTAGCTGGGAGAGGGACCTAGGAGCTTCTGTGGACTCAGTGGACTGGATTAAAGCATGGTCAATTATTACCCGTTGCTCATTCAACACGTTCACAATGGATGCTGCCTACAAAGTCCTCCTGCGATGATGTTGAGTTCCCACCCGCATTGGAAGTGCAAATCCCGATTTTGTTGACAGATGTTTCCACGGCTGCGGACTGTGAGGTGACATGGTCCATACCTGGTGGTCATGCCCACGTCTCAAAGGGTTTTGGTCTAGAGCGGGTGTCGGCAACCCGCGGCTCCAGAGCCGCATGCGGCTCTTTTTCACCTTTGCTGCGGCTCCGGAGCACACTGCCCACCAGGTGACAGGCAATAGGGTTGCCGTAGCTCAGTGGTCGGCAAGCAGCGGCTCTTTACACATTTTAATGCGGCTCTTCTGTGTGCCGGGCGCCCGCTACCCTCCCTCCTCTCGGGCGGCCGCCCCAAAAGTCAGGACTCTGCAGCTAGCCCAGTAATGGGCAAACTACGGCCCGGCGGACCTTTTAATCTGGCCCGCGGAGCGTGGCAAACATTGGCTGTCAGGATGTAGGCGGGGCAGCGTGACGAACTCCTCCCCTCTCACAGTCCGCCCTGAAGACCGGAACGGCGCGGGAACAGGGCGAGAGGAACGCGCGGAGCAAAGGTAAGTGAATTGACACAATATAGGGGATGAATTACTATAGGGGGGATGAATTACTATAGGGGGGATGAATTACTATATGGGGGATGAATTACTATATGGGGGATGAATTACTATGTGGGGTATGAATTACTATGTGGGGGATGAATTACTATGGGGGATGAATTACTATGTGGGGGATGAATTACTATGGGGGATGAATTACTATATGGGGGATGAATTACTATGGGGGATGAATTACTATATGGGGGATGAATTACTATATGGGGGATGAATTACTATATGGGGGATGAATTACTATGGGGGATGAATTACTATGGGGGATGAATTACTATATGGGGGATGTATTTTCAGTTTTAAAAATGTGGCTCTCAAAATAAATTTCAATCGTGGTTTTGGCGAGATTTGGCTCAGTTGAAAAAAAAGGTTGCCCACCACTGACCTAAGGCTATGATTGTGATTATGACGATACACTGTGGCCCTGATTAACCCTTTGCTTACTGGGCCCTTAAACCCCCTTCATGACCAGAGCGCTTTTTGCAATATATGCAGTGTCAGATTTGTTTTAAATGTTGCAATGGTTTTGCGGCTCCCAGTCTTTTTTTCCCTCTCGGAAATGGGTCCAAGTGGCTCTTTATGTCTTAAAGGTTGCAGACCCATGGTCTAGAGTATTTGGCCTTTATACTCTATCTTCCATATTCCCATTCCAAGAGATGCGAAGTTGGCTTTGTTACACTGCCCGATTGTGGGGTTACATGCTCACCAACAAAAATTAGCCACCTACCCATTTATAGCCACCAAACGGGTCATAGCCAAGACATGAAAGACACCCTCTGTCCCTTTTCATAAGGTTAAGAATACCCTGATTACTCTGATGTTACATGAGAAGATGGCCAGATTGTATGCGACTCACATGATAAACTTTTGAAAGTTTGGCGCCCTTGGTGGACCTACGCGTTCCCTACCCTTTCCCCATTGGGCTTAGGAGCTTCTTAAATTTCAATTAGGACCCAGGCCTGCAGGAGGCTACTCTTTTCTCCTCTATTTACGTTCCTTGCTTTGATTCTTCTTCTCTTCTGCTTTCTTCATTTCGGTTCTTCTTTTCTGATTTCTTTCTTTTCAAGTGAAACGATAGATTGATAACATTGATATCTACCATTTGTCCTCCCAGGACTTGCATCTGGGACATTGAAGCCATACTGTGGCTCACAGGACCACATTATGACTATTTGTAATGCTTCAAAAGTGTTATAGATATCGCCTGTTTAGTTATTTGTTCACCTATCGGTCTGTAACTCCTGCGCGAGCGAATAGCTGTTTTGTATTGATCTGCGTTTCAAAAAATATATTGACACAGAAAAAACTACTTGTCCAAGGGACTAAATTGGTGTCCCAATCTACTTGTCTCTCATGACATTATTCTTGTCCAGATAAAGAAAAAAAATGTTTTTAACCAAAACCGTATTTAAAATCGGAGGTGATATTAGGAATGTTTTAAAAATAAAAAGGGGTTTTATGGTGACTTAAATGTTTAATATTTTTAACATTGCACTGTTCATCTCCCTGCCTGTCTCCAGCACCGCACGGGCTTATCCTTTATCCCTTTCGCTGCCAGAGCCTTTTGCGTTTTTTGCACAAGATTAAAAAAAATCATTTTAGGCCTGAAGATTACACAACACCCCCAAACACGATATATTTTCTGAAATCAGAGACCCTAGAGAATAAAATAGTGGTAGTTCCAATTTTTTATGTCGCATGATATTACCACTAAATTTCATTAAGAAATACAAGTTAGTTAAATTTAGGGCACAAAAAAATGCAATAAATTACCCTATTTTTTTGTAAAATATAAAAGATGAGGCTGCAACGAGTAAATAGATATCCAACTTGTCAAACCTTAAATTTGCGTGCACTCGTGAAATGGCGACAAACTTCAGTACCCTATATTTTCTATGGGTGACGCTTTAAAAGCCCCTTATAGGTCATCAGTATAGTGTTATGGAGGAGGTCTGGTGCTAGAATTATTGCTCTCATTCTGGAGTGAGCGGCAATATGTAACTTGTGTATCGCAATCGACATTTTCATGCATAGGCGCCCCAGCGTGTGCTTTTACGTTTGTACATTTGTATATGTGGGGGGGGGCTCCATTTTTTGGGGGGGATGTTATGTGCTTGGGTGTAACTTTCATTTTTTACAATTAAATAAAAACTTTTTTTTTTCTTAATTATTTTTTTCATCACACAATGATTTTTTGGTGATAGATTCTCTGGATGTCTCCCCTCTGTGCTCCCCTGAATGTAATGCAGTGCACACAGTACTGCATTACATTCTTTCCCGGCCTCAATTGCCAGGCATCTCTCAATGGGAACCTGGAAGTGACCTCATAACGTCACTTCCAGGTCAGGACAAGAACGGAAGGGGAGTGGACATGTCCGCTCTCCTCCCTCCCCTCTAGCCGCCGGCGGTGAGCCAGTCCCGTGCCTGCAGATGGGCAAGCGGAGCCCGGGAGACAGTGGGCGGGGGGAGCTTCACACGGGGGGGAGGGGTGGAGAGGCTTGCACTGTGTGGAAGTATTCGGGGCAGCAGCTGACAGGTGAGCCCTACTGCTTGTCCGCAGCAGGGTTGAAGGTAAAAAAGAAAAAAAAAACTACCTGCCCGGCACCCAGTATTACATGTCCCAGGTATCAGGCGATAGGAATTCAACATCTTTGTAATGTACAGTGCGTTGGAGTGCCATTCATATTGAATGGCACTTCAGTGCACTGCACATAAAGCAGGTGCATTGCAGGAATGTGTTTATTTTACCTCTTCCTACCACAATGCACAAGTTAGAATGGACCCTTAGAGTTTATGGGCCTGTTCACATCTCAGTGTAGCAAGAACAATGCAGGATAAAAACAAAAACAAAAAAAAAACTAAACAGCCATCCTTGCTTTATTTTTGATGCGTTTCCAGTCAAATGGTGTGTCACATAGAGCTCAATGGTCATATGTTTAAAATGCATGTAAAAAGGCAGAGCACGCATGCCCCAGCATGCAGATATGAATTTGGTCTATACTAAACGAAAATAATTCACATATTAGATAGGAAAGCTTGTTTTTGCTTTTCCCAATTACATTGTATTTGTGTACCTGGGAGGTTTGTAGAAAGCCAAGCCATGAAGAAACCTTCCTCCATATCGATCAAGCTCGCCTTTGATCTGCATCTAGAAAACAGTTACATTTGTCATATTACTAGAAGGCTTCATACAAAGAGAGGGAAATGCCCAATTTCAACACTACTAAATCTATCCAGAAAGAAAAAAAAAAAAAAACTGGCACTGCCCTTAATTTAGAGTTTACCCAATTCACCTTCATCTGAGCAATCTATATTCCACTGCAGCAATAATCTAGAGCAGCCTTTTTCAACCCGGGTGACCTCTGGGTTTCTCAGGGGCGCTTTGGTAAAATGTCTACAAACTGCCGAAAAATTGTGTGCAAGCTTTTTGTTACACAGAGCCACAGGTTATTTTGCAGCATTGCAAGCTTGCGCACAACACAGGACAGCCGATGGCGTACCAACAAACAATAACGTCATTGATTGATAAGGGCGGCATAAGAATGTAATGCAAGAATAAATCACCCCTAATATTGGGTTTCCTACATGTGTGGATGCTGCTGCGATATGTAAAACTATTAGTTTTTACATTTGGGGTGGCTCGAGATTTTGTATCGTTTTAAAAGGTGTCTTTACTGAAAAAATGCTAAGAAACACTGATCTTCAGCAGTCACTGTAACTCTGCATTCACACCTGAGCAGAGAGATTTTCAAGCATTGTAAAGGGGTAGTAAAGTCCACTTGTTTATTTATATCTACAGGTAAGTCTATAAAAAGGCTTACCTGTAGATACAGTTAATATCTCCTAAACGTGCACCATTTAGAAAATATTACTTTAGTAGCAGCCGGTGATGTCACTGGCGCATGTGCACTGCACTCTCAATGGACGAACCCTGGAAAGAAGAGCGGGTGAAAATGAAAGCCCTGTCAGCAGTGACAGGGAGCCACTGGAGGGCTTAATTTTTAGGCAAATCTTTCATAATGTGGTAGTATACGATGCATATAAGCACATTATGATCTTAACTTACAGGGGGAAGACTTCATGAATTTTGGGTTTTCACTAGCTGTAAGCCATAATCATAAACTCAGAAAATTAGAATATTACATAAAACCAATTAAAAAGGATTTATAATACAGAGATGTTGGCTTACTGAAAAGTATGTCCATGTACAGTACAGTATGCACTCAATACTTGGTTGGGGATCCTTTTGCATGAATTACTGCATCAATGCGGCGTGGCATGAAGGTGATCAGCCTGTGGCACTGCTGAGGAGTCATGGAAGCCCAGGTTGCTTTGATAGCAGCCTTCAGCTTGCCTGCATTGTTGGGTCTGGTCTCTCATCTTCCTCTTGATATCTTCCCACAGATTCTCTCTGGGGTTTAGGTCAGGCGAGTTTGCTGGCTAATCAGGTACACTGATACCATGATCTTTAAACCAGGTATTAGTACTTTTGGCAGTGTGGGTAGGTGCCAAGTCCTGCAGGAAAATGTAATCAGCATCTCCATAAAGCTGGTCAGCAGAGGGAAGCATGAAGTGCTCTAGAATTTCCTGGTAGAGGGCTGCGCTGACTTTGCACTTGATAAAACACGGTGAACCAACACCAGCAGACACAGTTCCCCAAATCATCACTCACTGTGGAAACTTCACACTGGACCTCATGCAACTAGGATTCTGTGCCTCTCCACCCTTCCTCCAGACTCTGGGATTTCCAAATGAAATGCAAAATTTACTTATATCCGAAAAGAGGACTTTGGACCACTGAGCAACAGTCCAGTCCTTTTTCTCCTTAGCCCAGGTAAGACACTTCTGACATTGTCTCTGGTTCAGGAGTTGCTTGACACAAGGACTGCGACAGTTGTAGCCCATGTCCTGGATACGTCTGTGTGTGGTGGCTCTTGAAGCACTGAAACCAGACAAAGTCCACTCCTTGAGAAACTCCCCTAAATTCTTGAATGGCCTTGCTTCACAATCCTCTTAAGGCTGCTGTTATCCCTGTTGCTTGTGCACCTTTTTCTACCACACTTTTTGCTTCCACTAATATGCTTGGATACAGCACTCTGTGAACAGTCAGCTTCTTTAGCAATTACCTTTTGCGACTTGCCCTCCTTGTGGAGGGTGTCAATGACTGTGTTCTGGATAACTGTCAAGTCAGCAGTCTTCCCCACGATTGTGTAACCTACTGAACCAGATTGAGAGACCATTTAAAGGCTCAGGAAACCTTTACAGGTGTTTTGAGTTAATTAGCTGATTAGAGTGTGACAACATGAATCTACAATATTGAGCTTTTTCATAATATTCTAATTTTCTGAGTTCATAAATTTTGGGTTTTCACTAGCTGTAAGCCATAATCATAAAAATTGAGAAAGAAATGCTTGAAATATATCACTCTGTGGTAATGAATTTACAGTTGCAAGAAAAAGTATGTGAACCCCTTGGGATTACATGGAGTTTTGCATGAATTTGGCATAAAATGGGTTCTGAACGTCATCTTAGTCACAACAATAGAAGAACACAGTCTGCTGAACATAATACTACACAAACATTAGATGTTGCCATGGTTTAATTGCACATAACATGTAAACATTCACAGTGCAGGGAGGAAAAAGTATGTGAACCTTTGGACTTAATAACTGGTTGACCCTCCTTTGGCAGCAATAACCTCAACCAAACGTTTCCTGTAGTTGCAGATCAGACCTGCACAACGATCTGGAGTCATTTTGGACCACTCCTCTTCACAAAACTGTTTCAGTGTAGCAATATTCTTGGGATGTCTGGTGTGAATTGCTCTCTTAAGGTCATGCCACAGCATTTCAATCGGGTTGAGGTCAAGACTCTGACTGGGCCACTCCAGAAGGCGTATTCGGTGCTGTTGCAGCCATTGTTTTGTTGAATTACTTGTATGCTTTGGGTCATTGTCCTGTTGCATCACCCATCCTCTGCGGAGCTTCAGTTGGCGGACAGATGGTCGTACGTTTTCCTGCAAAATGTCTTGATAAACTCTGGAATTCATTTTCCCATCAATGACAACAATCCGTCCAGGCCCTGAGGCAGCAAAGCAGCCCCAAACCATGATGCTCCCTCCGCCATGTTTTACAGTGGGGATGAGGTTTTGATGTTGGTGTGCTGTGCCTTTTTTTCTCCACACATAGTGTTGTGTGTTCTTCCCAAACAACTCAATCTTGGTTTCATCTGTCCACAGTATATTTTGCCAGTAGTGCTGTGGAACATCCAGGTGCTCTTTTTCAAACTTCAAACGCAATATTCTTTTTGGACAGCAATGGCTTCCTCCGTGGTGTCCTCCCATGTACTCCATTCTTGTTTAATGTTTTCCTTATTGTAGATGTGTCAACAAAAATGTTAGCATGTGCCAGAGATTTCTGTAGGTCTTTAGGTGACGCTCTGGGATTCTTCTTTACCTCATGCAGCATTCTGCGCTGTGCTCTTACAGTCATTTTTACAGGACGACCACGCCTAGGGAGAGTAGCAACTGTGCTAAACTTTCTCCATTTGTAGACAGTCTGTCTTACCATGGACACATTAACATCAAGGCTTTTGTAACCCTTTCCAGCTTCATGCAAGTCAACAATTCTTGATCGTAGGTCTCCTGAGAGCTCTTTTCTGCGAGGCATGGTTCACATCAGACAGTGCTTCTTGAAACCAGTAAACCCAAAACAGGTTTGTGTTTTTTAAGGGCAGGACAGCTGTCAGCAACACATCCAATATCATCACACGGATTGGAGTCAAGGTTGGCTCACTCCTGGCTCCAGTTAGCTCTGGGAGAAGTCATTAAGCTAGGGCCTCACATACTTTTTCCTCCCTGCACTGTGAATGTTTACATGTTATGTGCAATTAAACCATGGCAACATCTAATGTTTGTGTAGTATTATGTTCAGCAGACTGTGTTCTTCTATTGTTGTGACTTAGATGACGTTCAGAGCACATTTTATACCCAATTCATGCAAAACTACATAATCCCAAGGGGTTCACATACTTTTTCTTGCAACTGTATATAATATATGAGTTTCACTTTTTGAATTGAATTACTGAAATAAATTAACTTTTTGATGATATTCTGATTTATTGAGATGCACCTGTACAAGCTTTGTAGAAGTGCACATCAAGCATTTTACATATGTAGCCAAGCTTCAGGTGCTTTTGTTTTAGCCAATGAAAAACACTAGGGGAGAAGACCACTTCAAATAGGCTAAAAAGGCTTACCGTATTTTTCGCTCCATAAGACGCACTTTTTTCCCCCAAAAAAGGGGGGAAAATGTCAGTGTGTCTTATGGAGCGAATGTAAAGAGGCCGGTCCGGTCTTTGTGCCGCCACCATGTCAGAATATCGGGCCAGCCGCTCAGCTCTTCTCTCCTGCAGGGACTTACCTGTTCCTCGCTCCAGCGCTGTAGTCTTCTCGCGGCGGCTTCTGTGACAGCCAGGTGCCCACTGCGCATGCGCGAAAAGCGCTGTGCTTTGTGAATGGTCCGGTGTCTTCTGGGACACATGACAGGTCCCAGAAGGCTCTGGGCCATTCACAAAGCGCAGGATCCCTAAAAAGCAGTAAAAATGTAACAGGCATACTAATCATTCCCCACTCGATCCAAAACTACAAAAAAAAAGTTTTGGCTGGACAAACTGTTGAAATACTGCACAGGTATGCTGTGCTATCCTTATGTGCCTCAAAGCTTTATTTTCAACTCTGACTGGAGTGTACCTCCTAGACCGCCAAGACAAAACTTTAAGTTTCCGTGCTCTATTTTTTTTTCTTGTACTGAAGGAAACCCCACCATAAGCAATGAGAAGGCTACCAATGCTAGTTGCCTGGCTTACAGGCTGATCCTATGGCTTCAGTTATTTCTAAATCACCAATTTCTTTCTACACATTGCATGTGTTCTTTGGGACAGTGATTTGGAAATAGTGCAGCAGGGGGACCAGCATAAAAACCAGCAAATAATTTAACAAAGATTGTCAGTGGCCTACATCTTTTGAGTTGGTTTTCATTAAGCTTTCTGCAGTTTCTAAAATTCCACAATGAAATATTTGACTTACTGGGTCCCTCAAGGCCGATCGCCCAAGCAAAATGGTCCACAGCTCCCGGCTGCTTCTACAAACAGAAAACCAAATCATAAAGAAAATTAGTTCATGAAAACCAACTGGTAATGTGGCAAAGGTTATAACAGAAGATAAAGATCAGATCCTCATATGTCATCATGCACATGTTAAACTTGAAAGAAAAAAAAAATCAGTCATGCTATCTAATCACAGGGCATTTCAGCTGAAAGTAAAAAGTGTTCATTCTAGTGTCAGGAATCCATCACTGGCAATTTTTGGTGTATGGCACTCAACACAAAAAGCAACTCCTAAATGGCTGACCGCCTAACCTGGGTGTCGGCAACCCGCGGCTCCAGAGCCGCATGCGGCTCTTTTTCACCTTTGCTGCGGCTCCGGAGCTCACTGCCCACCAGGTGACAGGCAATAGGGTTGCCGTAGCTCAGTGGTCGGCAAGCCGTGGCTATTTACACACTTCAATGCGGCTCTTCTGTGTGCCGGGCGCCCGCTCCCCTCCCTCCTCTCAGGCGTCCGCCCCAAAAGTCAGGACTCTGCAGCTAGCCCAGTAATGGGCAAACTACGGCCCGGCGGACCTTTTAATCCGGCCCGCGGAGCGTGGCAAACATTGGCTGTCAGGATGTAGGCGGGGCAGCGTGACGAACTCCTCTCACAGTCCGCCCTGAAGACCGGAACTGCGCGGGAACACGGCGAGAGGAACGCGCGGAGCAAAGGTAAGTGAATTGACACAATATGGGGAATGAATTACTATAGGGGGGATGAATTACTATGGGGGATGAATTACTATGGGGGATGAATTACTATATGGGGGATGAATTACTATATGGGGGATGAATTACTATATGGGGGATGAATTACTATGTGGGGGATGAATTACTATATGGGGGATGAATTACTATGTGGGGGATGAATTACTATGTGGGGGATGAATTACTATGTGGGGGATGAATTACTATGGGGGATGAATTACTATGGGGGATGAATTACTATATGGGGGATGAATTACTATATGGGGGATGAATTACTATATGGGGGATGAATTACTATGGGGGATGAATTACTATATGGGGGATGAATTACTATATGGGGGATGTATTTTCAGTTTTAAAAATGTGGCTCTCAAAATAAATTTCAATCGTGGTTTTGGCGAGATTTGGCTCAGTTGAAAAAAAAGGTTGCCCACCACTGACCTAAGGCTATGTTTGTGATTATGACGATACACTGTGGCCCTGATTAACCCTTTGCTTACTGGGCCCTTAAACCCCCTTCATGACCAGAGCGCTTTTTGCAATATATGCAGTGTCGGATTTGTTTTAAATGTTGCAATGGTTTTGCGGCTTAAAGGTTGCAGACCCCTGGCCTAACTGAACATTTAACCTCCCTTAACAATGCTTAAATGTCCTGCACCAGCAGTCTCAGTGCTGAAGATTAACATCCATGCACTTGAAGATACTGAAACTAGAATCTAGTGATATGTTATAGGAACCTAGAGCAAACCATTAGGCAGTGTACTCTGTTCAGAGACACGTTTATCTAAGAAGTAGTCAACTCACTAAAAAACATACATTTTTCAAACACACGCATTGCCTTTTTTATTTGCAGTATTTAATACTTTGTTCTTTATTTAACGTGTTATTTTATCGAAGACCGGACCAGCTGAAGTTGGATATAAAACATTCACTACCACTGCTAAATGTGCCAGCTTCCCGCTCAATCTGCACCTGGCTACTGGTTGCTGTTAGGCTGGAAGTTGCAAGCATTCTAACAACCATGACTCTTCCCCACCTGGCCCATTTTGCCATCAGCTATGTATCTCCAACTGACAGTTGAATATAAACAAAGAGGCAGGATATATGTAAAAAAAAAAGGGGGGGTGACATATGAGGTGCCTTATAAGATTCAGACCTTCCTCTACACATGCAGCTTGGTTAGCCAGTAAAGAGGGGGGATAATTGTGCCCCCATTCCAGGAATCATATCGGGCCACATACCCTCAACATTAGGGAATGGGTACTTTTCTAGAGGGAATCCCCCTTGCAAAGCAGCTAGTTACCATGTTGACGAGGAGATGGACCTCTTTCCTATAACCCTGTCCCGGTGTTTGAGAGGATCTGCAGGTGGGGGGAATTATTGGAATCTGGAAGCCCCTTTAAAAATAAGAGGGTCCTTAGATATTGGGCGCTCTTCTACCAAAAGAAGGATCTCAAGAAGATCAGCAAATAATGGATACAATGTCAGGCTCGTGAACACTCGCCTCGTACCTCTGCACAGGCTGAGAACTACAAGTCATCTGCCACCGACTTGTAGTTTACTCATTCACAGATGCCTGTAAATGAATGACGAAGTTGAGTGGGTGGAGCCCCATACAGCTGCACCAACTTTAAAAGTTGTAACTGTTACACCCTAAATAACACATTCTAAAGGTGAACTTAACCTGTAAATTACCGTATTTTTTGCTCCATAAGACGCACCTGACCATAAGACGCGCCTAGGTTTTAGAGGCAGAAAACAGGAAAAAAAAAATTCTGAACTAACGGACTGCAGACATAGTACAGGAGATGACCAGAGACTGCGGACAGCACAGGGATGACCAGAGACTGCGGACAGCACAGGGATGACCAGAGACTGCGGACAGCACAGGGATGACCAGAGACTGCGGACAGCACAGGGATGACCAGAGACTGCGGACAGCACAGGGATGACCAGAGACTGCGGACAGTACAGATGACTGCTGACCTTTGGGGAGGTGGGGAGCGGGTACCTGAATTTGACAGGTACCCGCTCTTACTTCCGCAGAGTTTTTGTTTGATCTTACCTGTTCCTCGATCCAGCCGCGCGCTGTCTTCCCGGCTTCTGTAATGGCGCTCGGCATGACAGCTGGGTGCCCAGTGCGCATGAGCGAGAAGCATTTGCGCTTTGTGATTGGTCCGGCGGCTTCTGGGATCTGTCATGTGTCCCAGGTACCGCTTTACCATTCACAAAAAGCACCACTTCTTGCGCATGCGCACTTGGCACCCGGCTGTCATGCCCAGTGCCCACACTACAGAAGCCGGAAGACAGCACGCCGCTGGATAGAGGAACAGGTAAGATCAAAGAACAAAGAAGTAAGAGCAGGTACCTGTCAAATTCAGGTACCCGCTCCCCACCTCCCCAAAGGTCAGCAGTCATCTCCATAAGGTCCCGCTGCAGAGCTGAGCGGCCGGCCCGGTATTCTGACACGGCCGCGGTGGAAATACCGGACCGGCCGCTCCATATTCGCTCCATAAGACGCACTGACATTTTCCCCCCTTTTTTGGGGGGAAAAAAGTGCGTCTTATGGAGCGAAAAATACGGTAGGCAGCATTCTGGCACTGCAGACAGCGACATGAACCGCAAATATTCATCATCCTTTTCCCAGGTATACCTGGAAGCACTCTGAGGATTTAGAAGACTGAAATCAGGCAACTGGCAGGACAGTGACTATCAGACTTAAAGGATAAGTTCACCTTTTAACAAAAAATGATAAGTGCACAATTTGTGCAGATAAAAAAAAAATGTGCATTTACTATTTTTTTTTGAGAGCCTGGAAAGCATTGCACCAGCGAGCAGCAGATCTCTAGTGACATGCAGGATTCCTGCAGACGTGTCAGTGTATCTGTCTGCTTGTACCTCGAATCAATGAACTACCGCAGTGCCATGGTAATTAACTGAGAACTACAAGCCAACAGCCATAAAGGCTGTCGAAACGTTTTATTTTTCCCATTCACAGAATACAGTGAATAAGTGATGTGGCTGTAAATTGTGACAACTGTCATCAGGGGGGGAATCAGGGGCTGGTCTTTTCATAACATGTTACACCCTGAATATGGGTGTAACATGTAACACGTTACAAAGGTAAACATATCCTTTGACTTTTTCAATGCCAGGTCTGTATGGCATAAAGACCTACAGCACTGCTTCCAGCTGGCCAATTCTGTATGCCGTATGGAACTGACATTTCTCACATTCCTGCTGCTTCACCCCGCTGCTAGCTGGCTTTCCCTCCTCACCCTCCCGCCGGCTGCAGCTGGAGATCGCTGTCAGGATGGACAGCAGGGGGGGCTGGTAAATATGTGTTCACCAGCCCCCTTCCATTCCTGAATGAAAACAGACTGTTTGTGAATGTAACATAGTAAACACTGTGTACTATGTTTCATTTTATGAATGAATAGAAGTCTATACAGGCTCCTATTCAGTCATTCACAGTGCAGCTCAGGCTGCAGAGAAAGGGACTGTCTGTCTCAAAAAAGACATTAGATAAGGTTTGTTTAGACCCCGATGTCTCTCCAAAGAAAATAAAAAGGCGGGTGTTGCATTTTTTTTATGTCAAGCGATATTTGCCTAGCGGTTTTTCAAACGCTATGTTTTTTTTTTTAATACAATTTAAAGAGTATAAATGAGCAAAAACAAACTATAATATCCAATTGTTTAGTAAAAACATAAAAGATGATGCTACACAAAGTAAATAGACTGGCAATTGCACAGTCATGCAACAGTACCCGAATGAAATTTATATACTTTTTTTCACACAAATAGAGCTTTCTTTTGGTGGTATTTGATCACAAGGTTGTTTGTTTGTTTTTTTTATGCAATATAAACAAAGAAAATATTTTTTTTTTACTTTTTGCTATAAAACATATTCAATAATTATTTTTCTTTTAAATAACATATCTTCATAAATGTAGGCCAAAATGTATTCTGCTACATGTCTTTGGAAAAAAAAATCCCAATAACTGTATATTGTTTTGTGTTGAAGTTATAGTGTCTACAAACAATGGTTTATATACTGGGATTTTAATTTATTTATTGATATGCTTGAAATGGCATTGATCAGAGACTTATAGTGGGGCTGTGATAGTGTGGCAGGCAATCTGACACTAACCAACACTGGGTGGAAACTGACTGACTGCCACTGACACCAATACAGTGATTGATAATACTATTATACACTGTCACTGTACTAATGACACTGGCTTATAAGGGGTTAACATCTAGGGTCAAAGGGTTAACTGTGTGCCTAACAATGTGTAACTTGTGCTGCTTTCACTAAGAGATGTGGCTGTTTTTTCTCCTTGCTTTGAAGGGAAAAAAAACAGCCACATCGCTGCTCCGTGTACAGAGCCCTATGTTGTTAGTAAACACGGGGCTCTGTACTGTGATTCGCTAAGCCAATAAGCAGGGCCAGGTCGTAAATCATTGGCCGGGACCTGCTGACCGACTTGTGCTGTACCAAATGCCAGCCAAATCCGGACCTAGCCAGTCTGATGTGGGGTTGCAGCAAAAAATGTCAGGGGCAGAGGAAGTGAGGTAAGCAGGACAGTGTATAGGAGGCATTAGAGCAGTGTACAGGGGATCAGCAGGGAAGAAGATAGGATCAGTAGTTTGTATGGCAATGTACAGGCACTATTAGTTTGTAGGGCAGGGTACAGTGGAACTCAGGGCATTGTTTAAGGGTTAGCAGGGCAGAGAACAGAGAGTCAGCAAGTTAGTGAGCAGTGGGTCAGCAGGGGAGTGTACAGAGGGCCAGCAGGGCAGAGTATGAGAGGTCAGCAGGGGAGTGTACTAAAGACAGTAGGGCAGAATATTGGGGTCAGCAGGGCAAAGAGCAGGAATTAGTAGGGCAATGTACAGGGAGTCAGCAGGGCAGTATGCAGGAGGCAGCAAGGTGGAGGACATGGGCAGAGAACATGGATCTGCAGTGCAGAGGATAAGGATCTGCAGGGCAGTGTAGAGGGGGCAGCAAGCCAATGTTCAGCAGCGCAGAGGACAGGGGTCAGTATGGCAAAGAAGTGGGATCATAAAGGCAGAGGAAAGGGGGGGATCAGCCGTGCGGGGGACAGGGGCCATCAAGTGCAGGGCACAGAGGGTCAACTCCTTCCCAATTCCACCTCTGAGCCAAAGATCTCCCCAATCCCCCCTCCAAGCACATATCCTCCCCATTACCCTTCCTAGAACGAACACCCCCCCCCCTCAAAATTACTTTTTCCATTACAAAGAGCCCACCTTTCACCACTTCTCCATAAATTTCTCATCCCAACTACAAAATGATTGTTAACTCCCCCCCCCCCCCCCCATTAAGTTCAAAGTAAAATTCCCCTACTTGTAAGTTCCACCCCCTCCTGTCATAACTGCCCTCCTCCATAAAGCAGATGTCACAGGATCGCTAGAGTGGACTGTACACACACTGTTTGATGACCAGCCCCCTATGACCTTCAGGGGCTGCTTATCTCCCAGCAGCTGGAAATGTGGATAAGGGGCAGTAGAGAAACTGTGTACAGTTCAATGTCAGCGCAATCCAGTGACATCTGCTCTATAGAGGAACACAGCTATGACAGGAGGGGGAGAGCACAGCCTGCACCACCCTGTCCTCTGTGCCACGGTCATGTCTTTCCAGACCTTCTAGTTTACCATACTAGGCTGCCTTCTAGGCTGGGGAGAGGAGAGAGGAGGGAGGAGAGGAGAGGAGGAGCAGGCCAGACTCAATGTCCATGGGGAGAAGTGACCTGGGATCCCACCCCAACACTCCCCTAGATCAACCCATGATGACAACACAGATGGGGTAGCAGGCGAGCTCACACCCTACCCGGAAATGCCATCACATACATGATCTGGCACAGAGTGGCCGCAGTATATACAGTTGCAAGAAAAAGTATGTGAACCCCTTAGGATTACGTGGAGTTTTGCATGAATTGGGCATAAAATGTGCTCTGAACGTCATCTAAGTCACAACAATAGAAGAACAGTCTGCTGAACATAATACTACACAAACATTAGATGTTGCCATGGTTTAATTGCACATAACATGTAAACATTCACAGTGCAGGGAGGAAAAAGTATGTGAACCTTTGGACTTAATAACTGGTTGACCCTCCTTTGGCAGCAATAACCTCAACCAAACGTTCCCTGTAGTTGCAGATCAGACCTGCACAACGATCTGGAGTCATTTTGGACCACTCCTCTTCACAAAACTGTTTCACTGTAGCAATATTCTTGGGATGTCTGGTGTGAATTGCTCTCTTAAGGTCATGCCACAGCATTTCAATCGGGTTGAGGTCAGGACTCTGACTGGGCCACTCCAGAAGGCGTATTCTGTGCTGTTGCAGCCATTGTTTTGTTGAATTACTTGTATGCTTTGGGTCATTGTCCTGTTGCATCACCCATCCTCTGCGGAGCTTCAGTGGGCGGACAGATGGTCGTACGTTTTCCTGCAAAATGTCTTGATAAACTCTGGAATTCATTTTCCCATCAATGACAACAATCCGTCCAGGCCCTGAGGCAGCAAAGCAGCGCCAAACCATGATGCTCCCTCCGCCATGTTTTACAGTGGGGATGAGGTTTTGATGTTGGTGTGCTGTGCCTTTTTTTCTCCACACATACTGTTGTGTGTTCTTCCCAAACAACTCAATCTTGGTTTCATCTGTCCACAGTATATTTTGCCAGTAGTGCTGTGGAACATCCAGGCGCTCTTTTGCAAACTTCAAACGTGCTGTAATATTCTTTTTGAACAGCAATGGCTTCCTCCGTGGTGTCCTCCCATGTACTCCATTCTTGTTTAATGTTTTCCTTATTGTAGATGTGTCAACAAAAACGTTAGCATGTGCCAGAGATTTCTGTAGGTCTTTAGCTGACGCTCTGGGATTCTTCTTTACCTCATGCAGCATTCTGCGCTATGCTCTTGTAGTCATTTTTACAGGATGACCACGCCTAGGGAGAGTAGCAACAGTGCTAAAATTTCTCCAGGTAGACAGTCTGTCTTACCGTGGACACATGAACATCAACGCTTTTGGAGATACTTTTGTAAGCCTTTCCAGCTTCATGCAAGTCAGCAATTCTTGATCGTAGGTCTTCTGAGAGCTCTTTTCTGCGAGGCATGGTTCACATCAGACAGTGTTTCTTGAAACCAGTAAACCCAAAACAGGTGTGTGTGTGTTTTCAAGGGCAGGACAGCTGTCAGCAACACATCCAATATCATCACACTGATTGGAGTCAAGGTTGGCTCACTCCTGGCTCCAATTAGCTCTGGGAGAAGTCATTAAGCTAGGGACTCACATACTTTTTCCTCCCTGCACTGTGAATGTTTACATGTTATGTGCAATTAAAACATGGCAACATCTAATGTTTGTGTAGTATTAAGTTCAGCAGACTGTGTTCTTCTATTGTTGTGACTTAGATGATGTTCAGAGCACATTTTATGCCCAATTCATGCAAAACTCCACGTAATCCCAAGGGGTTCACATACTTTTTCTTGCAACTGTATACATGGGGCGGTCTACAACTAGTTAAAAGCCTTTACAGGTTACCACTTCAGAGCTACACATGAGGTCTGGTGGAAGAATAACTTCCCTTGATCTCACGTTCGCCGTGATGCACCATGTGTGGTGTGATCGCTGTTTGCGTACCAACGTGTGTCCACCTTCTTTTTTGGGGGGAGGGGGGTGGGGGGAGGATGCGTGTGCTACAAACATTTTTTTTTTTTCTACCAGTAGATTGCAGACAGGTGTTTGGTAGATCATGGTCTGGGCTTGCTAGCCTGCCATTCCAGAACATCAGAGTGCAATGCAGAGGTGCCACTTGTAAAGTTGGAGCTGTAGTAGGGAGCAAGAGCCGCATAAGCTGAGGCCTCCTCTGTAGTAATGGCTCCTGTCCTATGCAGAATGATACCGACTACACTCCACCTCTTATCCCGACTAGCGGTCTCCAGAGTGGTGCCAGCAGTAGGAAAGAAGAGATCTTTAGGTCAGTGTGATGCAATACACTGAGTATAATAGTATAGGGCTGCTTTCACACTGATGTACTGAGGTATACCCACACCACGGGTGCAGCGCAGTGTGCCTGCAGCTTTCCTGCGCTTAGCCATAGACTTCTTTTATATCTTGCGGGTTTGGTGCACTATATGAAAGCACCCCAAAACTCCTGAATGTGCACCACACCTGCAAGATATAATAGAAGCCTATGTCCAAGCGCAACTAACCCAGGAAAGTCGTAGATGCACTGCACATAGTTAGTCTGGTTGAAAAAAGACAAAAGTCCATCCAGTTCAAACATAAAAAAAAAATAAATTATAATTTTACACCCACAATTGACCCAGAGGAAGGCAAAAACCTAGCAAAGCATGATCCAATTTGCTCCTACATAAGAAAAAATTCCTTCCTGATTCCCTGAGAGGCAATTGGATATTCCATGGATCAACTTTACCTATAAATGTTAGTATCCAGTTATATTCTGTGTATGTAAGAAATAATCCAGGACTTTTTAAAGCAATCCACTGAGCTGGCCAGAACCAACTCTTGAGGGAGTCTATTCCACATTTTCACAGCTCTTACGGTGAAGAAACTTTTCCGTGTTTGGAGATTAAATTTCTTTGCCTCCAGACATAAAGAGTGCCCCCTTGTCCTGTGATGACCTCAGGGTGAATAGCTCTACACCGAGTTCTCTATATGAACCACTGATGTATTTATACATGTTGATAATATCCCCCTTAATCTCCTCTTCTCAAGAGAGAATAAATTCAGTTCCTCTAATCTTTCCTCAAAGCTGAGCTCCTCCATGCCTCTTATCAGTTTGGTTGCCCTTCTCTGTACTTTCTCCAGTTCCCCAATGTTCTTTTTGTGAATTGGTGCCCAAAACTGAACTGCATATTCCAGATGAGGTGTTACGAATGATTTGTACCGGGGTAATATGATATCGCTCTCTGGAGTCTATACCTCTTTTAATACAAGAGAGGATTTTGCTCGCTTTATAAACCGCAGCTTGGCATTGCATGCCATTAGTAAGCTTGTGATCTACGAGAACCCCCAGATCCTTCTCCACCATTGAATCCCCCAGTTGTACCCCCCTAGTATGTATGATGCATGAATATTCTTAGCCCCCAAAAGCATAACCTTACATTTATCAACATTAATCCTCATTTGCCACATAGCTCCCCAATTACATAGTGCATTGAGGTTGGCTTGTAATTAGAAGCCGTCCTGTAAGGATGTTATTTCACTGCACAGTTTGGTGTCATCTGCAAAGACTGAAATGGGATTTGTAATCCCAGACCCTATATCGTTTATAAATACAGGTGAAACTCGAAAAATTAGAAATTTGTGCAAAAGTTCATTTATTTCAGTAATGCAACTTAAAATGTTTACTAATATATGAGATAGACTCATTAGATGCAAAGTAAGATAGTTCAAGCCGTGATTTGTCATCACTGTGATGATTATGGTTTATAGCTCATGAAAACGCCAAATCCACAATCTCAGAAAATTAGAATATTGTGAAAGGTGCAATATTCTCGGCTCAAAGTGTCCCATTCTAATCAGCTAATTAAGCCATAACACCTGCAAAGGGTTCCTGAGCCTTTAAATGGTCTCTCAGTCTGGTTCAGTAGGAATCACAATCATGGGAAAGACTGCTAACCTGACAGTTGTGCAGAAAACCATCATTGACACCCTCCATAAGGAGGGAAAGCCTCAAAAGGTAATTGCAAAAGAAGTTGGATGTTCCCAAAGTGCTGTATCAAAGTACATTAATAAAAAGTTATTTGGAAGGGAAAAGTGTGGAAGAAAAAGGTGCACAAGCAGCAGGGATGACTGCACCCTGGAGAGGATTGTCAGGAAAAGGCCATTCAAAAGTTTTGGGGAATTGCACAAGGAGTGGACTGAGGCTGGAGTCAGTGCATCAACAGCCACCACAAACAGACAGATCCTGGACATGGGCTTCAAATGTCGTATTCCTCCTGAACAACAAACAACGTCACAATCGTCTTACCTGGGCTAAAGAAAAACAGACCTGTCTGTTGCTCAGTGGTCCAAAGTCCTCTTTTCTGATAAGAGCAACTTTTGCATCTCATTTGGAAATCAAGGACCCAGAGTATGGAGGAAGAATGGAGAGGCCCAAGGACCCAGAGTATGGAGGAAGAATGGAGAGGCACACACTGCAAGATGCTTGAAGTCCAGTGTGAAGTTTCCACAGTCTGTGTTGATTTGGGGAGCCATGTCATCTGTTGGTGTTGGTCCACTGTGCTTCATTAAGTCCAGGGTCAACGCAGCCGTCTACCAGGAGATTTTGGAGCACTTCATGCTTCCTTCCGCAGACGAGCTTTATGGGGATACTGACTTCATTTTCCAACAGGACTTGGCATCTGCCCACACTGCCAAAAGCACCTGGTTCAATGACCGTGGGATTACTGTGCTTGATTGGCCAGCAAACTCGCCTGACCTGAACCCCATAGAGAATCTATGGGGCATTGCCAAAAGAAAAAGGAGAGACATGAGACCGAGCAATGCAGAAGAGCTGAAGGCCGCTATTGAAGCATCCTGGTCTTCCATAACACCTCAGCAGTGCCACAGGCTGATAGCTTCCATGCCACGCCGCATTGAGGCAGTAATTGCTGCAAAAGGGGCCCAAACCAAGTACTGAGTACATATGCATGCTTATACTTTTCAGAGGTCCGATATTGTTCTATGTACAATCCTTGTTTTATTGATTGCATGTAATATTCTAATTTTCTGAGATTGTGGATTTGGGGTTTTCATGAGCTGTAAGCAGGGTGGATTTGATTTAAATCAAACTGATTTAAATCACGATTTAAATCACTAGTCAGTAAGGCTTGATTTAAATCCTAGTTTTCTACATAAAGACTAATTCTTGCTGGTATAACTTTAATATACAAGTAGATGAAGATTTTTAGAATAACAACTTTTCATATTAGTTTTTTTATCCCCAGTTTAATAGGTTAATCATTCATATTTGGACAACTTTTCTGTTGTACTTAGGAAGGAGAAAAATAATCATTACCTTAATAACAATTTAAAAAGATTTATTCAACTGAAACAATAACATTCCAGCATATCTTATTTGCTTAAACATCCATGTTTGTTAACTAATTTGGCTAAACAAAATATATATATTTTAAGAAACTTAGACTGTCAGCCCCTTCCTCCTCACACTTAGTTTCACTTTCTTCTTGTGCAGATCTATTCCACTCCAAACAATCAGAATAATATTGTTTCTATTCTATTCACTGAACTTCTTGAAACTTAGCACTGAAGGGGTTGATTCTGTATTCATAGGTTTGTAGAAGTTAGGATGAAGGTCTTTTTCTTAACTCTGTTCATGTTATAACATTTTTGCTGTGAAGAAGAGGCATGTGATCTCCGCTGAGTCAAATTCAGTTTTGAGAACTGCAAAAGTAAACCAACATCTGTGATAATATCTTGTAGGCAGAAAAACTGCCCAATAATCTTACAAAAACCTCTGGAAGAGCATGACATTGTGAATGGATTCATGGAATTTATTTACCAAAAAAATTAAACATATACAGCCTTATTCTAACTAATTAAAAAACGAATCTTTATTTCATGATGGAATAACCTTTGGATGGTAATATATTTTCTTTAAAAAGCATTTTATTCAAAAAAAATCCAATTTTAAATTTAAAAAATCCAATTTAAATCAAAAAAATACGATTTAAATAAAAAAAAATACGATTTTTTTGATTTTTTTTTTAAAAATCATTGGTTTTTATTCAGCCTGGCTGTAAGCCATAATCATCACAATTATGACAAATCACGGCTTGAACTATCTTGCTTTGCATGTAATGAGTCTATCTCGTATATTAGTTTCACCTTTTAAGTTGCATTACTGAAATAAATGAACTTTTGCACGATATTCTAATTTTTCGAGTTTCACCTGTATATTAAAAAGTAAGGGTCCCAACACCACTGATGACCCCAGACCATTCAGAGTATATTTCATTAACCACTACTCTCTAAATACGATCTTTTAGCCAGTTTTCTAACCATTTACATATGGATTTTTCCAAGCCTGTAGACTTTACCTTACACATTAGCCGTGTGGGGAACTGTGTCAAACGCTTTTGCAAAATCCATGTATACCATGTCCACCCCTCTGTCCGAGTATACTACGTCCACCGCCACCCCTCTGTCCAAGGTTTTGCTCACCCCCTCATAAAAAGAAATCAAATTTGTTTGATAAATTCTGTCTTTCATGAATCCATGCTGTCTGTTGTTAGATATTTTTTTCCAGGAAGAACTCATCTATGTGGTCTTTTATTAAACTCTCCAGTATCTTCCCAACTATAGAAGTTAAACTAACAGGTCTAGAATTCCTTAATAAAGATTTTTACCCCTTTTTAAATATTGGCACCACATTGGCCTTTCACTAATCCAGTGGTACTATGCCAGTTAATAAAGAGTCCCTAAAAATTAGAAACAATGGCTTTGAAATGACAGAGCTCAATTCTTTAACCACAACCCTACAGGTCACTTATACCCCCTTCCTGCCCAGGCCAATTTCAGCTTTCAGCGCCGTCACACTTTGAATGACAATTGCGTGGTCATGCAACACTGTATCCATATGAAATGTTTATAATTTTTTTGTGACAGATAGAGCTTTATTTTGGTGGTGTTTAATCACCTCTGGGTTTTTTATTTTTTCTTAAACCAAAAACCACTGAAAATTTTGAAAAAAAAAAAGTTTTTTCTTAGTTTTTGTTATAAAATTTTGTAAATAAGTGATTTTTCTCCTTCACTGATGTGCGCTAATGAGGCTGTAGTGATGGGCACTGATAGGCTGCACTGATGGACACTGATAGCTGGCACTGATGAGGAGGCATTGGTACATGGCACCGATGGGCATTGACAGGCATCACTGATGGGCACTGAAAGGCAGCACTCATATATGGCCCTGATAGGCAGTACTGACTGGCACTGTTAGGCAAATGAGATGGGCACTGATATGTGGCATTGATGTGCACTGGTAGGCACTGAAATGTGGCACTGCTGGGGCTACACAGATCATCAGGGCACACTGATCATCAGTGCCCTGATGATCAGTGTACATGTCCCCTCCAAGGAATGCCGATTACCGGCTCTGCTCTCTTCTGGAGCTATCAGCGTGACAGCTTGTGAGGAGAGAAATTCCAATAACCAGCATTTCCCTGTTTACATGTGATCAGATGTGATTGGACACAGCTGATCACATGACCAAGCCGACATCTTCGGCTCTTTCCGTTGATCAGTGATCCACTGTGTCCGAGGGACACAGCGCACCGCCGCGCGCTCCCGGAGCCGCACATGCGCAGTTAGAATGGGAGGACGTCATATGTCGTCCTTCCAGAACAAGAGAACTGCCTTGCGCCCGTCATTGTACTATATGGCGGGCGAGAGGCAGTTAAGGACCCGTGTGTGTATGCCATCCAGTCCAGGTGCTTTATTCACCTTTATTCTGTCTAAATATTTTTGGATCATATTAATTGTGAGTCAATGTGGATCATCTGGAGCTGTGTCAATACCATGCCCATTATGGACAAGAGCTCCCCCATGCTCCTTTGTATACACAGAGCTGAAGAAGGGATTTAATAAATTTGCCTTCTCTTTGTCCCCAGTCACCCACTCTAGATTATTTTGTAAAGGGCCTACATGCTCGGACCGGACCTTTTTACTATTGATATATTTGTCCTGCTAACTTTTGCAATCTGTTGTTCAGTTTGAATTTTTGAGGCTTTGATTTCCTTTTTACATATCATGTTATATTCTTTGTAATGTGTAAACGATGATAGTGTTCCTGCATCCATGGTGCAGGTAGACCACAGCACATCAGTGTGAAAGCAGCCTTATAGGGGATTCAGAACAATAAGGGTTCATTTACATTTGCAGTTTGGAAGGTGGTAAAACCCAAAAGTTAAGATGTGTTTTACCACCACCTCCCCAAACGCACCCCCTTTAGCTGCAGAGGCCAGGGGTGTACACGTGTTGCAGCCGTAGCAAGAGTTATATGCCTTGTCATGGTTGGTGGGTGCAGCATCTGCCAAGCATGACCCAAGGCCACTCTGCAACTGCCCTGCCTTGTGCAGTACAGCTAACAAGGGGTTAAAGCAGGCAGTATTGCATTGCTTTCTCACCACCTGCTTTAACACCTTGAACCGCACAGAAGCATGCAGTTGCTGAGCGCTTTCAGAGTGGCCTCATTTACTTCAAAGGGTCACGATTGACAGGCAGCAGCATCCACCAAAGCAACAGTGGGTATAACCACTTGCCCTCCAGACGATTTATCCCCTTTCCTGACCAGGCCATTTTTTGCAATACGGCGCTGCGTTACTTTAACTGACAATTGCGCGGTCATGCAATGTTGTACATAAATAAAATTGATGTCCTTTTTTTCCCCAAAAATAGAGCTTTCTTTCAGTGGTATTTGATTGCCTCTGCATTTTTTTATTTTTTGTGCTTTAGGAAAAAAAAAAAACTGAATTTTGAAAAAGAAAAAAAAAAAACAATATTTTTGACTTTTTGCTATTAAACATGTCCAGTAAAAAAATGTAAAAAATCAAATTTCATCAAAAATTTAGGCCCAATGTATTCTGCTCCATGTCTTTGCTAAAAACAAATCCCAATACATGTAAATTAATTGGTTTATGTGAAAGTTATAGCGTCTACAAATGGTGGTATATATACTGGGATGTATGGGTTTTTTTTATTAGTAATGGCGGCGATCAGCGACTTATAGCAGGTCTGCGGCGAGCATTCTGACACTGGGGGGAACTGACTTGGAGTCACTGACATCCCACTCGATTTAAACCAATGTTTGTCATGCAATGCACACAATTGCGAGATGGCAGTATGGCAATCAGGTTTAAATCAGGTGTGAGGAGGCGACACAGTGCCCGATGATCTTTGATTTCTCCCATGTTGTTCAGGTATATCTTCACCTCTTTAAATGTTGCCTACCCCTGGTATAAGTGTTAGGAAGGGGAAGACAGCGTCTTTAGGCAAAGTTTGTTAAAGCCTGGAATTCTACTTTTAAAAAATTAAAGGTTACTAATGGGTTAAATCAGGGGTCCTCAAACTACAGCCCGCAACCCACCGAGGAAATTTATCCAGCCGCCGGCAGAGGCGTATTTGCCGCGGGGAAGGGACACTAAGTACAGGGGCGGGCAGGGGACTGCTGTATCTTACCTGGCTCCGTGTCCCAGTCCCACAACGATCCAGTCCAGGAAGCGCTGCTCCTTCATTCACTCCGGCCACTCCCTCACTCAATGTTTGCGCTTCCGCTCGGCTCCGCCTCCTCACCGGCGATTGGGCGCCAGAACTGTAGCTCAGGAAAGGCACACAGGTGGCCAATCACCTGTGAAGAGGCAAAGCCGAGCGGCCCCACGAACATCGAGTGAGGGAGAGGCCGGAGTGAAGAAGGACAGCTGACAGGTAAGTGTGCCATGCAGATGGTGCTGCTGCAATCAGGTACAGTGGGGATCGAAGGTTTGGGCACCCCAGCTAAATATTTGTATTAATGTGCATAAAGAAGCCAAGGAAAGATGGAAAAATCTCCAAAAGGCATCAAATTACAGATTAGACATTCTTATAATATGTCAACAAAAGTTAGATTTTATTTCCATCATTTACACTTTCAAAATAACAGAAAACAAAAAAATGGCGTCTGCAAAAGTTTGGGCACCCTGCAGAGTTAATATCTTGTACCGCCCCCTTTGGCAAGTATCACAGCTTGTAAACGCTTTTTGTAGCCAGCCAAGAGTCTTTCAATTCTTGTTTGAGGTATCTTTGCCCATTCTTCCTTACAAAAGTCTTCCAGTTCTTTGAGATTTCTGGGCTGTCTGTCACGCACTGCTCTTTTAAGGTCTATCCATAGATTTTCAATTATGTTGAGGTCAGGAGATTGTGAAGGCCATGGCAAAACCTTCAGTTTACGCCTCTTGATGTATCCCCGGTGGATTTCGAGGTGTGTTTAGGATCATTATCCATTTGTAGAAGCCATCCTCTCTTTAACTTCAGCTTTTTCACAGATGGCATCAAGTTACCATCCAAAATTTGCTGAAATTTTATTGAATATATTTTTCCTTCTGCTCGTGAGATTTTCCTGTGCCACTGGCTGCAACACAACCCCAAAGCATGATTGATCCAACCCCATGCTTAACAGTTGGACAGAGGTTCTTTTCATTAAATTCTGTGCCCCTTCTTCTCCAAACGTACCTTTGCTCATTCCAGCCAAAAAGTTCAATTTTAACCTCATCGGTCCACAGAACTTGTTTCCAAAATGCATCAGGCTTGTTTATATGTTCATTTGCAAAGTTTAAACGATGATTTTTGTGGTGAGGACGTAGAAGAGGTTTTCTTCTGATGACTCTTCCATGAAGACCATATTTGTACAAGTATCTCTTTATAGTGGAATAGTGTACCACAACTCCAGTGTCTGCCAGATCTTTCTGGAGGGATCGTGCAGTCAAACGTGGGTTTTGAATTGTTTTTCTCACAATCCTGCGAGCTGTTCTGTCTGATATTTTTCTTGGTCTTCCAGATGTTGCTTTAACTTCCACTGTTCCTGATGACTGCCATTTCTTATTTACATTCCGAACAGAGGATATTGACATCTGAAAACGCTTTGCTATCTTCTTATAGCCTTCTCCAGCTTTGTGAGCGTCAACTATTTTCAGTTTTCTAGACAACTGCTTAGAAGAACCCATGGTGCTGATTGTTGGGGCAAGGTCAGATGAGTCTGGGCATTTAAAACCTTTGAGATTGACATCACCTGGTCTTCCCAGACGATGATTGAGAACAATCCATGACACTGGCAGGTCTCAGATTTGCAAAAGGGGCAGAGCATGCTATAAATTCTGCAGGGTGCCCAAACTTTTGCAGACGCCATTTTTTGGTTTTCTGTTATTTTGAAAGTGTAAATGATGGAAATAAAATGTAACTTTTGTTGACATATAAGAATGTCTAATCTGTAATTTGATGCCTTTTGGAGATTTTTCCATCTTTCCTTGGCTTCTTTATGCACATTAATACAAATTTTTAGCTGGGGTGCTCAAACTTTCGATCCCCACTGTATGCTGGCTGCAGCAGCACCATGCTGGAACAGGGGTCAGCAAGTTAAGTGTCATTGGTGTCAGTCATCATGGGGCACTATTCCTCCCCCCATTGACACCAACGATGGGACACTATTCCCCCCCCCACTGACACCAACAATGGGGCACTATTCCTCCTCCCCCCACTGACACCAACGATGGGACACTATTCCTTCCCCCACTGACACCAACGATGGGGCACTATTCCTTCCCCCACTGACACCAATGATGGGGTACTATTCCTCCCACTGACACCAATGTTGGGACACTATCCCCCCCCACTGACACCAATGACGGGTCACTATTCCCCCCCACTGACACCAATGACGGGGCATTATTCCCCCCCACTGACACCAATGACGTACTATTCCTTCCACTGACACCAAAGATGGGGCACTATTCTTCCCACTGACACCAATAATGGGACACTATTCCTCCCACTGACACCAATGTCGGCACACTATCCCCTTCCCCCACTGACACCAATGACGGGGCACTATTCCACCCCCCACACTGACACCAACGATGGGGCACTATTCCACCCCCCACACTGATACCAACGATGGGGCACTATTCCTCCCCCCACTGACACCAACAATGGGGCACTATTCCTCCCCCCACTGACACCAACAATGGGGCACTATTCCTCCCCCCGACACCAATGATGGGGCACTATTCCTCCCACTGACACCAATGATGGGGCACTATTCCTCCCACTGACACCAATGATGGGGCACTATTCCTCCCACTGACACCAATGATGGGGCACTATTCCTCCCACTGACACCAATGATGGGGCACTATTTCGCTCCATAAGACACACTTGGGGGGAAATGTCTGTGTGTCTTATGGAGCGGCCAGCCCAGTATTTCCGCCGCCATTGTATGTCCACAGTCTCTGGTCACCTCCTGTACTGTGTCCGCAGTCTCTGGTCACCCCCTGTACTGTGTCCGCAGTCTCTGGTCACCCCCTGTACTGTGTCCGCAGTCTCTGGTCACCCCCTGTACTGTGTCCGCAGTCTCTGGTCACCCCCTGTACTGTGTCCGCAGTCTCTGGTCATCTGCTGTACTGTGTCCGCAGTCTCTGGTCACCCCCTGTACCGTGTCCGCAGTCTCTGGTCACCCCCTGTACCGTGTCCGCAGTCTCTGGTCACCACCTGTACTGTGTCTGCAGTCTCTGGTCATCTCCTGTACTGTGTCCGCAGTCTCTGGTCATCCCCTGTACTGTGTCTGCAGTCTCTGGTCATCTCCTGTACTGTCCGCAGTCTCTGGTCATCCCCTGTACTGTGTCCGCAGTCTCTGGTCATCTCCTGTACTGTGTCCGCATTTGTTCATAGTTTTTTTTTTTTTTTTTTTTAAACTAGTCCAGCCCTCCAAGGGTCTGAGGGACAGTGAACTGGCCCCCTGTTTAAAAAGTTCGGAGGACCCCTGGGTTAAATAAACATTTTATTTTACTTTTCAGGTTTCTTTAATGGCGATCACGTAAAAATTAAAGTGGTATTAAACCCAAAAAGAATCATTATATTGTAGCTTACCAATTCTTAGATGTGATGGCTGCATTAGTTTTCCTCATTAGGCTTCGTTTCCTTTATTTTGCGCTGAGGATCTGGCCAGAAAGGCTGTTTTTCAACAAAACAAGTTGTTCTGCAAATGTAGCAGTTAAACGGTTGATACGAACCACATTCTATTCACAGAGAAGACTACAATGATCGGCTTTTATTTTTGTAAAACCTTTATTCTAAGGTGAACAAAATCTAATGCTGTAACTGCTTACAATGTATTAATTCAAGTTCAGCTTCAGTTTGTTTGTGAATCTAAATCTGCTAGTACATCTAAAACTCCCCTCCTCCCAAACTCTTGTCCAAGAATGTAGGTACCCCAATACAGGAGCAAGGTTACTGGCCAGATCAATAGGAAAAACCAGAGGGGGAAAAAAGCTTAAAAAAAAAAACTAACACAGCCACCACATGTAAGAATTGAAAAGCTGAAATAATACATTTTTGTTTTTGGGTTTAATACTACTTTAAATCTCATCCCCTGACTGCAGATGAATGAAACATATTTCTTTTGTATACTGTTACTTTGTAACCATCTCACATATGAAAACTGTTTATATAGATCACAGCACAGGAAATCCTATCATTTAAACAGCTGGGAACTGCAGTGCCAGGGGGATCAGCAGTGGGGCAGGGTGTACACTACATGTCCTGTGTACTTCCATTACAATTATTGGACATGTGTAGCACCCTTGGATGTCCATAACTGGATAACTGACCAAAAGGTTCAAACAGCAAATTGATCACATCCAACAAAGTGCCAGCCGGATGATGTTTTTGTTTCCAAATTTTCATGACAATATCAATCCTTTGGTCGCTTGCAACTGACTGAATGACAAACCATGGCTGGAAGATTACTGATGATTAGCGATGATCTCAGGTGTGTTTGAATCCTAGTGAAAACACGTGCGAATGAGCCCGTCAGGAAGCAGTCTCCTGTACTGGGCCAATCATCTGTCACTAGGGCCACATCTATACAATGGAAACAAGGACGAAAAAAAACAAAAAAAACTTGCACAAACGCTCCAGAGTGTATTATTGGATAAAACCATGACAATTTATTGAGCTAATAGCAATGCACTCACAACACTGACAAAAGGCAGGAGGATACAGGTGACTCTGGCAGAATCGAGGGACCGGCAGCATGTGGTGATGGACATCCAGCCTACGTGACAGCCATGCGAGATGGAAACCAGGCGCCAGATAACACTGTGAGAGAATCTGGACTCATCCATAATCAGGAATTGCAGCCGCAACCACTAAGACCTCCTCCACCTGAAGTCACTCCACGAACATGAGCAATTCTCATGCGATTCAAGGCATGTACATCTCTTCATCAGCGCCATTGTTTCTGTGGGGCCACCACAGGGCTTTTTGTCCTTATTCTGACATCTATACAGTGGGCCTATACATATGTCAGGATGAGGGCAGAGAAGACCTTGGCTGCTAATTACTGGCCCAGCACAAGGACAGCTTCCAAGTGGTCTCACTGATGTGGAATAAAATCAAAAACACACCCAAGCTCATCACAACTGTTTATGAAAGGCTCCAAAATGCCAGAATTACCAAATATATGGTCAACATAAAAGACTGTCAAAATAAAGACCACCTACTGGATACAAACCAGGGTGGATAAAAATCAATGATTTAAAAAAAAAAAAAAAAAAAAAAAAAAAAAAAAAATCGGATTTTTTTAATTTAAATCGGATTTTTTAAATAAAATGCTTTTTGAGGAATATATATTACCATCCAAAGGTTATTCCATCATGAAATAAAGATTCGTTTTTTAATTATGTAGAATAAGGCTGTATATGTTTGATTTTTTTGGTAAATAAATTCCATGAATCCATTCACAATGTCATGCTCTTCCAGAGGTTTCTGTAAGATTATTGGGCGGTTTCTCTGCCTACAAGATATTATCACAGATGATTGGTTTACTTTTGCAGTTCTCAAAACTGAATTTGACTCAGCGGAGATCACATGCCTCTTCTTCACAGCAAAAATGTTATAACATGAACAGAGTTAAGAAAAAGACCTTCATCCTAACTTCTACAAACCTATGAATACAGAATCAACCCCTTCACTGCTAAGTTTCAAGAAGTTCAGTGAATAGAATAGAAACAATATTTTTCTGATTGTTTGGAGTGGAATAGATCTGCACAAGAAGAAAGTGAAACTAAGTGTGAGGAGGAAGGGGCTGACAGTCTAAGTTTCCTAAAATATATATATTTTGTTTAGCCAAATTAGTTAACAAACATGGATGTTTAAGCAAATCACATCTGCTGGAATGTTATTGTTTCAGATGAATAAATCTATTTAAATTGTTATTATTAAGGTAATGATTATTTTTCTCCTTCCTAAGTACAACAGAAAAGTTGTCCAAATATGAATGATTAACCTATTAAACTGGGGATAAAAAAACTAATATGAAAAGTTGTTATTCTAAAAATCTTCATCTACTTGTATATTAAAGTTATACCAGCAAGAATTAGTCTTTATGTAGAAAACTAGGATTTAAATCAAGCCTTACTGACTAGTGATTTAAATCGTGATTTAAATCAGTTAGATTTAAATCAAATCCACCCTGATACAAACTATGTACTGTACACATAGGAATGGTCGGCATTGTCGTGGAACAGACTATATATACGTACAGAGAGAGAGAAATGCTGGGAGTTGTAGTACAGTAGACTATACAATGCTGGGAGTTGTAGTGGAGCAGACTATGTACTGCATATAGAGGAATGGTGTGAATTGTATTGCAGCAGACTATGGTAAAATATACAGTATCTCACAGAAGTGAGTACACCCCTCACATTTTTGTAAATATTTTATTCTATCTTTTCATGTGACAACACTGAAGAAATGACACTTTGCTACAATGTGACGTAGTGAGTGTACAGCTTGTATAACATGTAAATTTGCTGTCCCCTCAAAATAACTCAACACACCGCCATTAATGTCTAAACCGCTGGCAACAAAGTGAGTCCACCCCTAAGTAAAAATGTCCAAATTGGGCCCAAAGTGTCAATATTTTGTGTGGCCGCCATTATTTTCCAGCACTGCCTTAACCCTCTTGGACATGGAGTTCACCAGAGCTTCACAGGTTGCCACTGGAGTCCTCTTCCACTCCTCCATGACGACATCACGGAGCTGGCGGATGTTAGAGACCTTGCGTTCCTCCATCTTTCGTTTGAGGATGCCCCACAGATGCTCAATAGGGTTTAGGTCTGGAGACATGCTCGGCTAGTCCATCACCTTTACCCTCAGCTTCTTTAGCAAGGCAGTGGTCATCTTGGAGGTGTGTTTGGGGTCATTATGTTGGAATACTGCCCTGCAGCCCAGACTCTGAAAGGAGGGATCATGCTCTGCTTCAGTATGTCACAGTACATGTTGGCATTCATGGTTCCCTCAATGAACTGTAGCTCCCCAGCGCCAGCAGCTCTCATGCAGCCCCAGACCATGACACTCCCACCACCATGCTTGACTATAGGCAAGACACACTTGTCTTTGTACTCCTCACCTGGTTGCCGCCACACACGCTTGACACCATCTGAACCAAATCAGTTTATCTTGGTGTCATCAGACCACAGGACATGGTTCCAGTAATCCATGTCCTTAGTTTTCTTGTATTCAGCAAACTGTTTGCGGGCTTTCTTGTGCATCATCTTTAGTAGAGGCTACCTTCTGGGACGACAGCCATGCAAACCAATTTGATGCAGTGTGCGGCGTATGGTCTGAGCACTGACAGCCTGACCTCCCACCCCGTCACCCTCTGCAGCAATGCTGGCAGAACTCATACGTTTGTTTCCCAAAGACAACCTCTGGATATGACACTGAGCATGTGCACTCAACTTCTTTGCTCGACCATGGCGAGGCCTGTTCTGAGTGGAACCTGTCCTGTTAAACCGCTGTATGGCCGTGGCCACCGTACTGCAGCTCAGTTTCAGGGTCTTGGCAAACTTCTTATAGCCTAGGCCATCTTTATGTAGAGCAACAATTCTTTTTTTTTTTTTTTTCAGATCCTCAGAGTTCTTTGCCATGAGGTGCCATGTTGAACTTCCAGTGACCAGTATGTGTGAGAGCGATAACACCAAATTTAACACACCTGCTCCCCATTCACACCTGAGACCTTGTAACACTAACGCTTCACATGACACCGGGGAGGGAAAATGGCTAATTGGGCCCAATTTGGACATTGTCACTTGGGGTGTACTCACTTTTGCTGCCAGCGGTTTAGACATTCATGGCTGTGTGTCGAGTTATTTTGAGGGGACAGCAAATTTACATGTTATACAAGCTGTACACACTACTTTACATTGTACTATATATCTCTATCTAAAAACTTTAACACACATACATACAAATGGGGTTGGACAAAAAAAAATATGGAAACACTACACTATTACATGTTCCGTCTTGAAAGCGGAAGTGATGTAACATTCTTTTATTCTGTGTGATGAGACACCTAGCTAACAGGTGGAAAGCCTCCCTTTCGTCATTCACAAAGTGCACTTCTAGTATTATGGAGTCATGTCAGAGCTTACAGTTTCAAAGAGGGCAAATTGTTTGTTCCCGCTTAGCTGGTGCCTCTGTGACTGAAGTTGCCAATTTATGTGCAGTGTCGCGAGGTACAGTATCAAAGGTTAAGGCGCCATATACAATTTTACGGGAAAACATAGTCTAATGAGCATAAGTGCGGGTGACGTGGTCAAATAACCAAACAACAAAAAGGACATTGCGCATGATTGTGACCCTGAAAAAGAAAACAACTGCTGCAAAAAAATTGACTGTACAGCTCAGTTTTAATCTTTCAAAGTCAGTGTCCACCAATACTGTGCGGAGGGATCTCCACAAGCAACACATTCATGGGTGAGCTGCAATTGCCAAACCACTAGTGACCAATTAATAATATACTCAGAAGAGGAGGGAGTGGTGCAACACCCATACAACAGGGGCTATGGATCAATGGAAGACTGTAATATGGTCTGATGAATCAAGCTTCACACTGCTCCCAACCACCGGACGCGTTTACAAGTGGTGAACACAGAAAATGGTAGATTCACTGCCAGCTACGATGTACAAATTTTGGCCAACCATGTGCACGGCATGGTGCACACATTGTTTCCAGAAAACGCCATTTACCAAGACGATAATGCGCCGTCTCACACAGTCATGGCGCAGGGGGCCGTGGGACGCCGGGAGTCGCGGCGCAGGGGGCTAGGAGTTGTGGTGAAGGGGGGCTGTGGAGCGCTGGGAGCTGTGGTGGAGGGGGGCTGTGGAGCGCTGGGAGCTGTGGTGGAGGGGGCTGTGGAACGCTGGGAGTTGTAGTGGTGGAGGGGGCTGTGGAATGCTGAGAGCTGTGGTGGAGAGGGGCTGTGGAGCGCTGGGAGTTGTGGTGGAGGGGGGCTGTGGAGCGCTGGGAGCTGTGGTGGAGGGGGGCTGTGGAACGCTGAGAGCTGTGGTGGAGGGGGCTGTGGAGCGCTGGGAGTTGTAGTGGTGGAGGAGGGGGCTGTGGAATGCTGGGAGTTGTAGTGGTGGAGGAGGGGGCTGTGGAATGCTGGGAGTTGTAGTGGTGGAGGAGGGGGCTGTGGAGCGCTGGGAGTTGTGGTGGTGGAGGAGGGGGCTGTGGAGCGCTGGGAGTTGTGGTGGTGGAGGAGGGGGCTGTGGAGCGCTGGCAGTTGTGGTGGTGGAGGGGGCTGTGGAACGCTGGCAGTTGTGGTGGTGGAGGGGGCTGTGGAACGCTGGGACTTGTGGAGGTGGAGGGGGCTGTGGAACGCTGGGACTTGTGGAGGTGGAGGGGGCTGTGGAACGCTGGGACTTGTGGAGGTGGAGGGGGCTGTGGAACGCTGGGACTTGTGGAGGTGGAGGGGGCTGTGGAACGCTGGCAGTTGTGGTGGTGGAGGGGGCTGTGGAACGCTGGCAGTTGTGGTGGTGGAGGGGGCTGTGGAACGCTGGCAGTTGTGGTGGTGGAGGGGGCTGTGGAACGCTGGCAGTTGTGGTGGTGGAGGGGGCTGTGGAACGCTGGGACTTGTGGTGGTGGAGGGGGCTCTGGAACGCTGGGACTTGTGGTGGTGGAGGGGGCTCTGGAACGCTGGGACTTGTGGAGGTGGAGGGGGCTGTGGAACGCTGGCAGTTGTGGTGGTGGAGGGGGCTGTGGAACGCTGGCAGTTGTGGTGGTGGAGGGGGCTGTGGAACGCTGGCAGTTGTGGTGGTGGAGGGGGCTGTGGAACGCTGGCAGTTGTGGTGGTGGAGGGGGCTGTGGAACGCTGGCAGTTGTGGTGGTGGAGGGGGCTGTGGAACGCTGGCAGTTGTGGTGGTGGAGGGGGCTGTGGAACGCTGGCAGTTGTGGTGGTGGAGGGGGCTCTGGAACGCTGGGACTTGTGGTGGTGGAGGGGGCTCTGGAACGCTGGGACTTGTGGTGGAGGGGGCTGTGGAGCGCTGGGACTTGTGGTGGTGGAGGGGGCTCTGGAACGCTGGGACTTGTGGTGGTGGAGGGGGCTCTGGAACGCTGGGACTTGTGGTGGTGGAGGGGGCTCTGGAACGCTGGGACTTGTGGTGGAGGGGGCTGTGGAACGCTGGCAGTTGTGGTGGTGGAGGGGGCTCTGGAACGCTGGGACTTGTGGTGGAGGGGGCTGTGGAGCGCTGGGAGTTGTAATGGTGGAGAGGACTATGTAGTGTTGCAGTCAGTCATTCTCTCCTCAGTGTTCCCGCCTCATTATTACACCTATATACACACAGGTATCCGGTCTCTCCCCTCCCCCACACGCACCTCACGTCCAGGCCCCCAACAGCCGCCATCTCCGTCTCCTTCTCGCCCACCGCCAAACACGTGACCCCACGTCACCGGCCCGCCACACTACACCACACCGGAGAAGACGAATTAGCCGCTGCCGGAAGTAGCGACTAGCGTCATTTCCGGTGTGGTGCCCGGAGCCCAAGATGGCGCTGTCCTAGGTAAAGGTGGTAGTGGGGAAGGATCGGCAGTGTGTGGGTGGGAGGTCGTAGTGGTGTACTGGGGACCGGAGATGTATTCGGTACAGACGTCTTCCTATTGTGTTCGGTGTGGGTTCAGCCGCCATGTTCCCGGAGCCCGGTGTATGGGATCAGTCACAGTACTGGGGGTAGAATGGTTCGTCCTCGGTAACCCTGCGTATAGATTATGGGTCAGGAGACCTTCCATTCTCCTCCAGTGTCTTCAGGTCCCAGCCTCCTCCACAAAAAAAGTTTTTATTTGTAGTTTTCAGACAGTAGAGAAGAGACATTTCTGTCTGTGACCCCATCTGGGAGAGTTTCCTCCTTTCCTGTCCCTGTGACACCCATACTTGGAATGGGGGGTGAGGGTGTCACCAGGACAGGAAGTAGCACTGAGAACAGGATGGGAAGTCTGAGAATCATTTCACTGCAAACAGATGAGAGGCCAATAATTTCTGTACTCTGGTATCTCTCCTCGGCACACACATTATATTACCAAAAGTATTGGGACGCCTGCCTTTAAATGCACATGAACATTAATGGCCCCCCAGTCTTAGTCCGTAGGGTTCAATATTGAGTTGGCCCCGCCCTTTGCAGCTATAACAGCTTCAACTCTCCTGGGAAGGCCGTCCACAAGGTTTAGGAGTGTGTCTATGGGAAGGTTGGACCATTCTTCCAGAAGTTCATTTGTGAGGTCAGGCACTGATGTCGGACGAGAAGGCCTGGCTCACAGTCTCCGCTCTAATTCATCCCAAAGGTGTTCTATGGGGTTGAGGGCAGGACTCTGTGCAGGCCAGTCAAGTTCCTCCACCCCAAACTCACTCATCTATGTCTTTATGGACCTTGCTTTGTGCACTGGTGTGCAGTCATGTTGGAACAGGAAGGGGCCATCCCCAAACTCTTCCCACAAAGTTGGGAGCATGAAATTATCCAAAGTATCTTGGTATGCTGATGCCTTAAGAGTTCCCTTCACTGGAACTAGGGGGCCAAGCCCAACCCCTGAAAAGCAACCCCACATCATAATCCCCCCTCCACCAAACTTTACACTTGGCACAATGCATTCAGGTAAGTACCGTTTTCCTGGGGCCGCCAAACCCAGACACGTCCATTGGATTGCCAGACAGAGAAGCGTGATTCATCACTCCAGAGAACATGTCTCCACTGCTGTAGAGTCCAGTGGCGGCATGCTTTACACCACTGCATCCGATACTTTGCATTGCACTTGGTGATGTAAGGCTTGCACTCAGCTGCTCGGCCATGGAAACCCATTCCATGAAGCTCTCTACACACTGTTGTGCTGATCTGAAGGTCACGCAAAGTTTGGAGGTCTTTAGCTATTGACTCTGCAGACAGTTGGCAACTTCTACACTCTGTGCGCTTCAGCATGCGCCACCTCGCTCTGTCATTTTACATGGCCTACCATTTCGTGGCTGAGTTGTTGTTGTTCCCAGTTGCTTCCACTTTGTAATATTACCACTAACAGTTGACCGTGGAATATTTAGTAACAAGGAAATGTCACGGATGGACTTATTGCACAGGCGGCAACCTATCACAGGACCACGCTTGGAGTCACTGAGCTCCTGAGAGCGACCCATTCTTTCACAAATGTTTGTAGAGGCAGTCTGCATGCCTAGGTGATGATTTTATACACATGTGGCCATGGAGGGGATTGGAATACCTGAATCTAATGATTTGGAGGGGTGTCCCAATACTTTTGGCAATATAGTGTAGATGGAAGGTGTAGGGGGATCTTAAGAAATAGTGGTGTGAACCTCCTGCACTGATACTCCTAAATATGTGACCTACCAAAAGAAGCTGCTAACATTAAATCATATATCCTAGATTGTAAGCTGGAAAGAGCAGGGCCCTCGATCCCCTCATGTTTTGCATTGTATTGGTATTGTTCTGTCACATGTTCTGTCCCCCTCTGTAATGTACAGCGCTGAGCGAACTATTGGCACTTTATAAATACTGTATAATAATAATATACCCATGATCTGTAGATATAAATAAAATAAAAATGTAGCGCTACTCACATAAATAACATAATTTAAACCAATAAAATACACATGTGAATGGTGACACACTGTGTAAAAAACATAGGTGAAATAAACTAAAAAATGCTGCTCACTTAGTGCCACAATATAAATAACACACAATCATGCAATATGCCACATAATACCACAAATATAGTGATATACCGCTGGACCAAGAAGTGATGGTGAACAATAGTCAAGAAAAAATAGGTCTCAACCACTGCAAACTCAATATAAAGCATAAACATGCATGACCTAGTGTATATAAATACAATAAATATCTAAAGTGCCACAAAAAATGACAAGGGACATGTAACCCCTATAATAAGTAAAAATATATCAATCAGTGCAATAAAAAACAAACAACACAATAATCAGTGTACAATATTTGTGCAAATGCCATGCAACAACACACAAATTAGATCAGACTGCAACGTCTGATCTGTGCTCAAACAGTCCAATATGATGTGGATAATATCACTATCCAATTCCAGATGACATTCGTGCTGATAATATGTGACAGTGGGTAGCTGCTGGCACAAAACAATCCGACCACCAGCTAGATTAGCCTTTCACCTCAAACCTTCGACCCCTAACGGTCAAAGCATTTTGTGGGATCACATCCTCAGATCCTTCAAGTATGCAGCCTCTCCACTGGTCTGCTCTCACCGCAAACAAATCTCCCTCACAGGGGGTCAGCACTCTGGTAGTGGCTCCTCTCCAGTTAAGGCAGGGTGAAGCGCCAATATCTCATTCAAAAACATAAAACACATTCTCCCTTAGTGCAATATGTTTATTAAATAGGACAAAATATATAAAAAAAATGCGCACTCACATAGATCTTCAGCATATGTCAGCATAGAACCTCGTGCTTTTGGGTTTACTTTGCATCCGTGGGTATAGGAATAAGGTGTGCCAAGATGGCGTCCACGGCGGAAGTGCAGCACTGCGTCAGACCTACGCGTTGCGTCTCAATCCCATGTGACTTCCTCAGGGCCAAGTACTAAGTCATGTTTTGTGAAGGGTATCAAACACTTATTTCCCTCATGAACATGCAAATCAGTCATCATTTGTTAGACATGCATTTCTTTTGAATGTTTTGTTGCTATTCTGTCTCAGTGTTACAATACACCTCCCATTTGATTTTTAGACGGATCATTTCTTTGTGAGGGCAAACATTCAAAATCAGCAGGGGATCAAATACGTATTTCCTTCACTGTATATTGTACATTCACATCAGTTCTAGTCCAGTCAGGACAGTCATACAGTCTAAGGTAACTGACACACACATACTAGGGCCAATTTAGGATCCAATTACCCTACCAGCATGTCTTTGGAGTGTGGGAGGAAACCCACGCAGGCACAGGGAGAACATATAAACTCCAGGCAGGTGGTGCCGTGGTTGGGATTCGAACCAACGACCCTAGTACTGCCAGGTGGAAGTGCTAACCATTTAGCCACTGTGCTGCCCACTTAAACTTTAACTTAAAGCAATATGCTTTGAAAATAGAAAATGCACAACAAAGGAAATGGGATTTACATACAGAAAAGCCAAACAAAAACCATCATTTACCACCTAAACAGAATAAACAAGGTTACAGTGGGCTATAGAAAAGCAATCAAGGACTGTGGATGAAAGTGATATTCAGTGATGAATCACGAATCTGCATTGGGCAGGGTGATGATGCTGGGACTTTTGTATGGTGCTGTTCCAATGAAATGTATAAAGACAACTGCCTGAAGAAAACAAGCAAATTTTCACAGTCATTGATGATATGGGGTAGCTTGTCAGGTAAAGGTGCCGGGGAGATGACAGTCATTAAATCTTCAATAAATGCACAATTTTATATTGAGATTTTGGACAGTTCCATCAATTGAAAGGATGTTTGGTGATGATGACATCATTTTTCAGGATGATAATGCATATTGCCATAGGGCAAAAGTCGTGAAAACTTTCCTTCAAGAAAGACATAGGGGTTTATTTACTGGAGAGTCCAAAATCAGACTCCCTTCTGCATAGAAACCAATCAGCTTCTAACCTCAGCTTGTTCAATGAAGCTTTGGCAATGAAACCTGGAAGCTGATTGGTTTCTATGCAGAAGGGGGTCTGATTTTGGACTCTCCAGCTTTAGTAAATAAACCCCTTAATGTCAATGACATGGCCTGCAAATAGTCCAGACCTCAATCCAATTGAAAATCTATAGTGGAAATGAAAGAAAATGGTCAATGACAAGGCTCCAACCTGCAAAGCTGATCTGGCAACTGCAATAAGAGAAAGTTGGAGCCGTATTGATGAAGAATACAGTTTGTTGATCGTTAAATCCACGCTTTTTTTTCATGATTCCATATTTTTCTCATAATTGAGTGGTTCCATATTGTTTTTCCTCTGCTTGATCTGCAAGAACAGTTGCAACTGACTACAGTTTTCTTTATGTATTTCATTTTTTAAGTGTTTCTTAAAGCCAGAAGGTTGGGATGTTAAATGAAAATAGCTTTGAGGCATGTATGTGATTCGTTTTTTTTCTATGCAATTGAACAATTGAATGAACATTTTCCAACAGTGGTGATTCCATACTTTTTGCCAGGGTTGTAGTGTCACCAGCCACAGGACCTACCTTCTGTAGCATTAGAGCTGTACTGCTTTTCAGTTTAGCTTTTTGACATTTAGTTTTTTAAAATCACTATTTTTACAATTTTTTTTTCTTTGTTGCAACTCAGCGCTGTTCACCTCCTGAAAGCTCTTTGCAGCCACTTTCTTTAATTCCACAATTTCTACAGGGTAGGTTTCCTGGTGGTGACTACAATAGACCATACCTTTACAATGTGTGTGGAAACTACTATTTGTAGTCTGCAATGGAAGTTTGTGTGACTGGGCCACAACGCAGGAGCAAGATTGGTAGACTGGGACTCGACGCTGGCAGGAACATCGGGTAGCAGCAGATTTAGGAATATTGAACATTTGTTTATATGAGATTTTTAATGATTAGGTTTACTTTAATCATTTATCCTTAATAACATGTGTTACATATTTTTTTAGGTTTGATCGCTGACTCTCCAGAGAAGGAACATGAAAAAGCAAGGGAACCTTTGTAGACGCAGACAAGCGTGAATCATTTCTGGAAGCCTTGTAAAAGTTCGGAATTCTTTGAATCGGAGGTCTCTGGCAATATGGTGAATAAACTTCTGGTTGCAGAGTCCCTCGTGGTCTTTTGCATCGTCCTAAGTATTCATTCTGTAGTGTGGGATCGCTATTCCTGGTGCACCCTAGCCTTGGCTGTGCAGGCTTTTTATGTGCAGCACAAATGGGATCGATTGCTGCAGAGTGGTGGAGCAGTGTTCCAGTTTCGATCTTCTGCCAACAGTGGACTCCTTCCAGCCAGTATGATCATCCCTTTGCTTGGCATTGTGATGAGGGAGAGGTGTAAGACCTCCGGCAACGTCTACTTTGAAAGGTTTGGGGTGGTCGTATCCGCCACCGGAATGGCCTTGGCCTATTTCCTATCCATAATTGCACTGGGTATTACTAAACCTGTGCCGAAAAACACCTGCATAGTGTCTGGAGCCACTGGTTGTGCGGTACTATATACTATGAAGAATTCTTTGGCCGTGTCAGAAATTATCGAAGTTCTGGAGGTGCTCCTCATCTTCGTGTATCTCAGCATGATTATCCTTTATTTGCTACCACGGTGCTTCACTCCTGGAGAGGCCCTTATTATCCTTGGTGGCCTCAGCTTCGTCCTCAACCAGCTTATCAAGCGTTCTTTGAATGCAATGGGTGGAAAGGGAGATCCTGTTGATTACCTCCTGCTGGTGACTTTGGTTGCTTTGGTCCTGCTAGGCATTATTTTCTCAGCCTTGTTCTTTTTCATGGACTCCACAACGTGGACCTCGTCTTTGTTTTTCTACATGATGACTGCCGTTTTAGGTCTGGGAGTCTTTGTGCCCTGGCTGCAGTACCTCATCAAGAGACATCCACTCTTCTGGCTGGTGGAGTTTCTGGTTCAGAGCAAAACACGACTGTATCTCCTAGTCTTCTGGACATTCCTCGTTCTTGTTGCTTGTGGAGTTGTTCTATTTCAAAATTCAAAAAGATCCACAGACTCCAAAAAGCCACAAGTCTCCACCATAACCCGCAAGTACTTTCATTTTCTTGCAGTGGTTGTCTACATTCCTGGAGTCATGTACGATCGTCCTTTACTGTATGTGGCTGCAGTGGTATGCTTAGCCATCTTTGTGCTATTGGAATATGTTCGCTTCTTCCGTATCAAGCCACTTGGACAGGCCTTACGGACTCTCCTGACACTGTTCCTGGATGAGCGGGATAGTGGTCCACTGATCCTGTCACACATTTGCCTTCTCTTGGGGATGTCTCTACCAGTTTGGCTCTTTCCAAGACTCTGTGCATCATCTCTTTCTGGCCCCTCTACCTTGCTCCCTTATTGTGGCATTCTGGCAGTGGGAGTTGGTGACACTATAGCTTCTGTCTGTGGCAGCTCAATGGGAGAAATTAAGTGGCCTGGTACGAAGAAGACATTTGAGGGGACTGTCATGTCCATCTTTGCCCAGATCATCGCAGTGGCCCTTATCCTTATATTTGATAGCAGTGTGAACATTAACACTGGTTACATCTGGTTAGTGGGATCCATCACATTGGTGTCACTGCTAGAAGCTTTTACTACCCAAATAGACAACTTGATTCTGCCACTTTACCTGCATATCATGTTTATGGTCTGAGGAGCTAAGAAGTCTTCTGCTCTCTGAAAAGTGAAAGTATTATTCTACACAAAGCTGATATTTCTGTTTCAGGTGTATTATGTTAGGCTGAGCCGTGTACTACTGTTTAATTTATACCTTTTTGAAAGGAAAGATCTCTTCGCTTCCAGGTCCAGCTCCATTCTAGAAAGGAGTCTCCCTCTTCCTGATCCAATCACTGTAATTTTTACATGAATGAAAAAACCCAACAGGGAGAGTGAGAACCCATGGTACTGACCGCTTCATAGGGGTGGATCTGAGTATATAACTCTTGCCGCTGGAATCCATGAGATATATAAAACATATGTGAATAGTTCAGCCCACACTAGCACATTATTTAAAACCGATATCCATTTTGCTGACCTGACCTTTTGAATGGATTTCTTTGAGGTTATGTAAATTATGAGTCTTTGAATGGACTGTCTACAAACCTGTTGCATGATGGAGTTGGCAGCCTTGAAATAATGAATTGCTCCTATATGTAGCTGGTGAGTGGGAATCCATTGTTTTAGAAATAGACTAGGTTGATGCTGTACTAAAGTGTTAACACCTTACAGAGTAATGGGAATTCATCCAAGAAAATGAGATAAAATTAGAGCTACAAAGGTTGTGTTTCTTTTAATAAAACTGGAATGAAAGGAAAAGAGCATTCCCCACAGCTATCAGCCAGGTAATTGCTTAGGCCTCATGCACACAGGGCATTTTAAAAACGCTCCTCCTCTTAGCAGCAGCGATTTGACAGAAAAAATGCCTGACGCTTGTAAAAGTGTCTAACGTTGGGCATTCATTTTGTTGGGCAGAATAAATTGAAAATTAATTAACTCGCCTAGCTTTAACACACATTTAGGCACGTTTTCTGCCAAAAAGCTGCTGCTCTGGATGCACTGGCCCTCAATTTCTTTCTCCTGCTGGTAAACACCCCTGCTACTAAAATCTTCGTGTGCTTGTACAAAGGATAACATGGAGTGTTTGGAAGTCATTAAAAATTAAAAATAAAATTTAAAAAAGGCCCTAAAAGTGGTTGCAAAAACACCCTGTGTGCATGAAGGCTTAAAGTGGAACTATACTCACATATCTTTCAGTGATGTGATGGTCACAAGCTACCACATCAACATTGCCATCTTTGCCTGGTCGTCTTCCAGGTTTTGGATCCTTGGCCATGTTGGGATGACATATGCATTCATCCTGGCAGATGCTGCAATTGTACACTGAGCTGGGCAAAGCAGATTTTGTATATTGTAAAGAAGATTGCAAACAGAGAGGTAAAAAATATTTATTGCAAAAGGAACTTAGAAATCTCTTTTATCATTTAAAAAAAACCTGCCTGGTCACACATTTTGAAACTTTTCATTTTGGATGGTATAGGGGAAGGTTTTAACCGTCAGGTTTTTTTTTTTTTTTTATGTCATCTGTGTCCCATTGAGGACACATCCCTTCCTGTCCTATAGCCAAGACAGGAAATGAGAGAAAATCCCTGTAAAGTGAGGAAATCCCTGGTTGTCACCAGAACTAGTCTCCTCATTGGAAGATGTATCCTTTATTACTGTTCTGGGGACAACCAACATTTGGGATTTTCTTTTACTTTCACTTGTTTTACTTGTGAAAACAATGAACAGGACAAATGGAGAGGGGGAATCACGCTAATGGGGGGACACAGCAGCAATAAAAACATAACAGGTGTTCTAATTCATCTCCACTCTATCCAAAGCTAAAAAAAAAGTATGACCTTTAGATATACTTTAAGGCCTTGTACACACAGTTTACTTAACTTGGGAGTAGCGGCTGTGTCCCAGTTGACATCAGTGGGACTGCCTGCATGGGGATGCACTGACCAGCTGTGCATCACTGTGTGGACAAACATGCCCCTCACATTGGCGTACACCAGTGTGAACATGGCCTAATGATATCTGTTCATATTTTAGGGGAATGCAACTCGCAGTGCTTATAAGCGAATCCAGTCTACATCAGCATTAACAGTATGAAAATCTGTGTTAGACAAGAAGCAGAACATAAAGAGGTTGGCTGTTATCTCGTAGTCCAGGCCTACTGGGATAACTGTACAAATTCTTCCCTTTAGTTTCTTTTGGCCCCATTGACATTGAACCAAGGCAGTGGAATTTTAGGGAAAATGTAACAAGGTTATAACTTCTGTATGACTATATATGGCCTATGTATATCTAGAGGTTTTATTGACAGCCCAGTACAGGTCAGATAACATTTGTTGGAAAAAGAAATAAGAATATTCACAGATGAAGACTTTTGCCGTATTTGCAGATATACAGCAAACAATCCGTCTTCTCCATAATGGTACAGCATAAATTCTAGCAGATCTAGTCTAGTTGCTATGGGTTACTGCACTTGTATTGCTTTATCGAACAAGTTTGATCACAACACAATTATTTCAGTAACTATGGCCAGTGTAAATATGATTATGTAGTTTTGGAACACTCAGGGTTACATTCACTGATGTACAAATTAGGCAAAGTCTAAGGCACCACATCTGATCTATTCTAAAGTTAAAGCGATACTAAAGGTTAATTTTTTTATTTTGTTTTGTAAAAAAACAAACATGTTATACTTGCCTGCTCTGTGTTATGGTTTTGCATAGAGCTGCCTGGATCCTCCTCTTCTTGGGTCCCCCGCAGGCTCACCTGGCTCCTCCTTTCTGTTGGGTGCCCCCATAGCAAGCAGATTGCTATGGGGGAAACCGCTACTCCGTGTGTCCAATCACACACGGAGGCGTGGCGTTATGCCTTGAGCTACTGAGAGGCAGTGTTTTTTCTTTATGGGATGACAAGGAATACCTTTTGCTTTTGTTGATTGTTTGATTTTACTTATTATTGGTTTATGTTAAACCACGTCCATGTACTTCAGGCCACAGCCATTTTGGATCAATGTCCAAGTGTCTATCTTAATTAATTCTTGCAGTGGGGGTTCCATCAAGTGGGGCTAACTGCTTATTCTAAGGGGATAGGATTAAGGTGAATTACCCTACTTCTTGCACTCCTAGGCTTCCTCCCTACTGTTCAACCGGTTCTGGAAGCCACTCAACTGGTCTCAGTTCTCCAATGTCAACACATGCAATACAGTATGCCAGGAGCATTGAAGAGCAGACCACTGGTTGCCGAGGGAGTGAGGAATAAGGTATTATATTTATTTCCCACCCTCTAGACTGAATGCCCCCCCCCCCCGCAAGGTGAATTTTTTAGCATAGAGTTAGAGTTCAGTTTTAAAGTATATGTAAACCCTTACCTTGCAAAACAAACTATTCAGTTGAAAATGGAAATGAAAGGTAAAACATTTGTGTATAGATATAAAAACATTATAGATACCTTTTGCCCCTTTTTTATAAGTGATCACATACCTTCTGTTTTCAGCTGCACAGAGAGGTGACTGTGGAGAAACAGCAGTATATACTGGTCTTCCCACTGAAAGGCTGTGCAGGAGGGGGGGGGGGGTTGTCAAGACAATCCTGATCCTTGGAGGAGAGCAGGTTGAGTTCCCAGCATAGCTAGAGAACTGACCACGGTGTGCTCTTATGCCTAGTGTGGTCAGTTTTTAATAGGAAAGGGTCTGGCAGGAACACCAGGGATTTCACACAAAGAAAGCAATACAAAGAAAACAGGATACCTTTTCATAAAAGTACATGGTACAGCAGGCACATATCAGGAATATGAGATGTTGGGTTTACATATTCTTTAAACTGAACAGGAGTGGAGTCAAACTGCTTTTCTCTTGGAGTATCGTAGAAACAGTAGAAGCTGGCAGTGATTCAGCCTGTAGAATCCATCCAATACCAGTGTGACACCCCTGGGTGAAGTCACCTTTTTATATTTCAGCATTATTCATGTAGTCTATATCTTTTCTGGTTCATTTTTTAATGTATGTACATTTAGAGGCAGAATTTGGGTTAAATTATAATAAACAGACAAAAGCTTTCATTGCCAAGCTTGTGCTAAACAGCCAAAATTTAAATCCGGGCTGATTTCTATACCTAAATGTACAATCTGCATTTTTGCTTTTATTTTTTTAATGTGCAATCATTAATGTAAATCTTAATTTATTTCTTCAGTATTGTCTATAATAAAAACCTATACAATGTTAAGAAAAAAGTAATATAAATTTTGATTTTAAAAATGTTGATTTTTCTTTGAAGATGTAAAAAATCCACAAGAACAAATCAAACTACCTTTTTTTTCAATATAAAAAACACTTTTGAGATAACCGGTGTTTGTCCATTTTTGTTTCCATGGCAACAAGAAAGGAATGGCAGAAGCATTAAGTGACAAGAGTATTCTTAATTTCTTTTCACTGATTACTGGGAAAAAATACAATAGATAATACTTTTTATGGCAATTAAAGGTAATAGCGAAGGTTCCCTTTCTCATGGCAGTGAGGACTGGTCTAATAAATCCTCCTCCGGAGTTCATGTCATGTGTACAAAGATGGAAATGGTAGTTCCGCAGTTGGTTGCAACCTGGACAAAAGAAAGTTTACAGAAAAAAAAAAAATCAAATACTTCTCAGAATAGGCATCCGGGACAATTGAAAGGTTGAAAACATTAGGTCAACATTGCATATGTGTAGTATTGTATTCTTATTTTCAGCCAGCAGAAGGCGCTTCACACTCACTTTCACAAATTTCCTGTTATTTCTTAAAATAGCTTGCTTTGAGGTTTAGGTTGTCTGATCAATAAAGGATAAGTTATTACTGTGATGACTCCATGGGGGAGATTTACTAAAACTTTAGTACTTGGAATCTGGTGCAGCTGTGCACGATAGCCAATCAGCTTCCAACTTCAGCTTGTTCAGTTAAAGGATAAGTTCAACTTTTGGACAAAAATAATAAATGCACATTTTTATGATTGCATGCAGCCATAATACTGTCCCTTGTGCCATTAATGCAAGGTGCACAAATTACCACCTTTGGGGTTCACCTGGTCCTACTCAGAGCAGCTTGTCAGTCCCTGGAGGGGGAGTTTAGCCTTTCATGGCATTCACTGCCTGCGCATGTGAAATGCACTCGTAAGGGGGGACTCTGGGGAACCCTGGACTCACCCTAAAAACTGAAGAGAATAGGGAGATTTGAACTTGCACGGAGAAGACAGGTAGAAAACTTAAAGAAACCAGCAAACTTAGAGAGTGCAGATGTATGCTGCTGTATGTTATCATTTAAAGCGGAGCTCCACCAAAAAGGGGAAATTCCGCTTTAATGCTTTGTCTCCTGCTCTCCATTAAGGATTGGCACCTGGGGGGAGTGGGTACCCGAATTTGACAGGTACCCACTCCCACTTCCGCTGCGATTGCCTAGGCGATCGGAAGCGTAAGTTGTCCTCCCTCTCCCTCCCCATAGTCTTCTGGGACACGTGACAGGTCCCAGAAGACTACGGGGCCATTCACAAAGCGCATGCGCAGTGGGCACCCGGCTGTGAAGCCGCAAATTTTCACAGCCGGGTGCCCACACTAAAGATGCCGGCGCCAGGGAGAGAAGACGACCGGTGAAACCAGCGGTGGTGAGGACACCACTGGACCAAGGGACAGGTAAGTGTCTGTATTTTAAAAGTCAGCAGCTACAATTGTTGTAGCTGCTGGCTTTTTCTTTGCAGCTGGAACTCTTCTTTAACTAGAGAGTTTTTCCCCTCAGAAACTTTAGTTTGGAAAGTCTGAATCATATGTCAAAAGTTGTGTACTCACTATATGACAGAAACAATTGAGTATTGTCCGTGATACTTTTTTTATTTGCACTAACATACAATTTTGAGGACAAGCTTTCGCAAATGCACTAATACGGCTACAATCAACTCAAACAAAACAGTACTCACTATATGAAAATCGAACGATTGGTCCTCGTGCAGAATTTTTCTTCTGAATTTCTCATAGTGTGTACCCTACTTAAAGCGAGACACCAGTCAAAAAATAAGTCAGCAGCTACAAAAACTGTAGCTGCTGACTTTTAAAAACAGACATTCACCTGTCCTTCGATCCAGCAGTGTGCTCACAGCAGCCGGTTTCACTGGCTGCCCTCTCTCCCCGGTGCCCGCATCGTCAGTGTGGTCACCCAGCTGTGACAGCTTGAGGCTTCACAGCCAGGTAACCTACTGCGCATGCGCGAGTAGTGCTGCGCTTTGTCATTTGTCCCATAGTCCTCTGGGACCTGTCACGTGTCCCAGAAGACTACGGAGAGGGAGGACAACTTCTGCTTCCGATCGCCTAGGCGATCGCAGCAGAAGTGGGAGAAGGTACCTGTCAAAATTAGGTACCCACTCCCCCAAGATTCCAATCCTTAACGGGGAGCAGGGGGATAAGGCCTTAAAGAAGAATTTCCCCTTTTGGGTGGAGCTCCGCTTTAAGGATGTTCTAATCTAACTCATCCCATTATAGTTAGCGGATTACACTTTGAAACCTGGATGTCACTGACAGCTTTGCCCCTCTGATGACTGGGAAGCAGAGTGTGACCCTGAGAAGGATGCGTAGCTAAGATCTAGGCAGATCAGGCAAGTAAAAGACAAGCAAGCTTGACTTACTAAAACAAATGAAACAGCCTTAATAGTTTTGTTACACTATAAGGATCTTACCAGTTCTCTGAACTCCACGTGGTGTTTTCTGATTCCATAACATGGAAGGAGTAGGCATGGCGAGAGTCTGAGGAAGTGTTCAGCTCACTTTTGTGGACAACCTCTCCTTGGATCAGCACTAAGCTTCCTGGACATAAGAACAGTAAGTTTAAAGTCACGCATGTTTATTTCAATATCATTCCCTTTGCAATCAGTGAAACAGATACCAAATTTCTTTCCAAAATTGTGGCAAACCTGGACTATTGATGAGCAAATGGTGAGAAAAATACAAGAGCAGATGGTGGCCTTTACTAAAAATTGTGACAACAGCGGTGTCATCCCATATGGAAGAAAATATATTTTAAAAATATTCTTCCCAAATATATTGACATATATTTGAAAAGCTACAATTTTGTCCGTATTCAATATACTGTGTTTTTCGCTACATAAGACGCACCTGACCATAAGACGCACCTAGGATTTAGAGGAGAGAAACAAGAAAAAAATATTCTGAACCAATGGACTGCAGACATAGTACAGGAGATGACCAGAGACTGCGGACATACTACAGGAGATGACCATAGACTTCGGAACACAGTACAGAGGATGACCAGAGACTGCGGACACAGTACAGGGGATGACCAGAGACTGCGGACACAGTACAGGGGATGACCAGAGACTGCGGACATACTACAGGAGATGACCATAGACTTCGGAACACAGTACAGGGGATGACCAGAGACTGCGGACACAGTACAGGAGATGACCAGAGACTGCGGACACAGTACAGGAGATGACCAGAGACTGCGGACACAGTACAGGAGATGACCAGAGACTTCGGAACACAGTACAGGGGATGACCAGAGACTGCGGACACAGTACAGGGGATGACCACAGACATAGTACAGGAGATGACCAGAGACTGCGGACACAGTACAGGGGATGACCAAGAGAGTGCAGACAGTACAGGGGATGACCAGAGACTGCAGACACAGTACAGATGACCAGAGACTGCAGACAGTACAGGGGATAACCAAGAGACTGCGGACCTTTGGGGAGGGGAGTGGGTACCTGAATTTGACAGGTACCTGCTCCCACTTCCGTGGAGTTGTCCTCTCTTTAGTGCGGGGACCCGCCTGTGCCGGGTGCCCACTGCGCATGCGCGAGAAGCGCTGCGCTTTGTGAATAGCCCGGCGTCTTCTGGGACCTGTCATGTGTCCCAGAAGACGCCGGACCATTCACAAAGCACAGCGAGAAGACTGCACAGCGCTGGAACGAGGAACGGGTAAGGTCCTGCTGCAGAGGAGAGCTGAGCAGCCGGCCCGGTATTCCGACACGGTGGCGGTGGCATAAATACCGGACCGTCCGCTCCATATTTGCTCCATAAGACAGTATTTCAAAATATATTTCAATAAATATATATACTGCATGTTGAAATGCGTTTTTATTACAAAATATATGAAAAATATTTTTAAAAATACATTTCATATATACTGTATGTCTTTAAAAATACAAATCTAAATTTTTGAAATGCATTTACAAATATATTTTTAAAAATATATGTTTTTAAAATATATTCAGATTTTTTTAACATATAAAAGTAATTTTACATATATTTTTACATATATTTGTAAATGTATTCCAAAAATGTAGATTTGTATATTTAAAGACAAACAGTATATTTTATTACATTTACAAATATATGTAAAAATATATGTAAACTGACTTTTGCATGGGTTGTTCCTGATGTGAGGACAGCATAGACCAGGGGTGGGCAAACTTTTTGACTTGAGGGCCGCAATGGGTTCATATATTGGACCCGGGGGCCAGACCAAGAGTAGATGAATGATGTGTATGATGTGTAAGTGTCATCCATAGTAAGTATAGTAATATTCCCCCATAGTAAGCATAGTAATTCATCCCCCATATAGTAATTCATCCCCCATAGTAATTCATCCCCCATATAGTAATTCATCCCCCATATAGTAATTCATCCCCCATAGTAATTCATCCCCCATATAGTAATTCATCCCCCATAGTAATTCATCCCCCATATAGTAATTCATCCCCCATAGTAATTCATCCCCCATATAGTAATTCATCCCCCCATAGTAATTCATTCCCCATATTAATTAATCCCCCATATTAAGTCCCCAAGTCCCCCGTGTCAATTTACTTACCTTTGCTCCGCGCGTTCCTCTCCCCGTGTTCCCGCGTCGTTCCGGTCTTCAGGGCGGACCTTGAGAGGAGCCTAGCTCCCCACACGTTCGTCACGCTGCCCCACCTACACACAGCCTGACAGCCATCCTGACAGTATCACGCTCCGCGGGCCGGATTAACAGGGCTGCCGGGGCGTAGTTTGCCCATTGCTGGCATAGACAGTCCACCACTGGACGTGGGGGAGTACAGTTTTCCGGTGGATCAGAGGACAGGGTAAGTACAGCTTATCCCTGAGCCCCTAGACAAAACGATCAGCTAACCTATGCAGTGCGGGCACAGCCCCACTGTATGGGAAAATAAAAATTTTCACCAGAGTTCTGCTTTAACTATGCAGTTAACCTGTTACACATCAAACAACTGCCAGGATGTTTTACCAGTAATACAAACCATTCACAATATCTGCAATACCAATAATAAAGCGATTTGAAAGGTTTTTTGGTTTTTTCTTACCTACTGCCTACATGAATCATCTGCCCTTACTAAAGATGGCCATGGCCAGAACTGATAGGGGTTGTCTAAGAAATTTCTCAGCAAAATAAAGCATGGAGATGTGGATAGATGGGTGAGTTTGCTTTGAATATTAAAAATGAATTAAAACAGAGCTTTTGGTTGGTGGTGTTCAGATGCAGTGTAGTTCCGCTTTAAAGTGGAATTCCAGGCTATACCAAATTAATCCTAAAACGGCTCCATCCCCCCTCCTAACAACTATGCAGACTAACCTGTGTATGAAAGATGTAAATACTTACCTTTTTCAGGCTGCTCCAGTCCAATCATGTGATCCCGCTCCCTTGTGTCAGCCAGTGGCAGCTACAGGGGAGAGGTGGGAGACCCAACAATGGAGGGAGAGGTGGGAGACCCAACAAAGGATGGCTCACTGAAACCTATGGGTGACATCACTGCTCCAGGCTTTACTAGCTGTTGCTGAGTGTTCTCTTTCCTGCAGATGCTGTTGGATGATACAGGGGAGATCATATGACTAGACCAGGGTGGGCTGAAGCGGAGCAGCCTTTCTTACACAGGTTAGTCAGCATAGGTGTTGAGGGCAGTTTTAAGATTAGTGTAGCACCCCCTCTGACACCCCAAAGGCAGGACGACATCTCTAGGGGCAGGAGGTGGGCTAGCATTCACTCTAGGCCTGAGTCCATGGCTAAAATGCAGGACTGAGAAAGAATGTTGGGCATCATTCACCTCTGTCTTTTTAGAGTTTTATTGCAGAATGGGTAAGCAGGTATGGGTTAGGTGTCCCAGATTCCATGTACATCATTTACATACTCTCCAAATATATGTCCAGCTTCACAGTGTCAGAACCTATGAGTCAAACCAACAACACTGTAAGTACATTCCAAAATTTCAGTTCAAAATCCAAATGAGTTACCAGACCCTTCTAAGAGACCGGCCTTCTTCCTGACTCTCTCCAATAAGGGGGCCTCTCCTGGATCTTCTCCTTGGCACAGCTTCCTACACACCAGGCAGGACAGCTTCAGGGCCACTTGCGCACATGCTAGGCCCTAAACAGCCTAGTGGACCTAAGAGCAGAACTCTATCCGGGAGCACCTCCCCAGGCCTCAGCCCAGGGGAAGAGAGCAAGCGCATGGTCTGTCCCAAATATTTACAGTTGCAAGAAAAAGTATGTGAACCCCTTGGGATTACTTGGAGTTTTGCATGAATTGGGCATAAAATGTGCTCTGAATGTCATCTAAGTCACAACAATAGAAGAACACAGTCTGCTGAACATAATACTACACAAACATTAGATGTTGCCATGGTTTAATTGCACATAACATGTAAACATTCACAGTGCAGGGAGGAAAAAGTATGTGAGGCCCTAGCTTAATGACTTCTCCCAGAGCTAATTGGAGCCAGGAGTGAGCCAACCTTGACTCCAATCAGTGTGATGATATTGGATGTGTTGCCGACAGCTGTCCTGCCCTTAAAAAACACACACCTGTTTTGAGTTTACTGGTTTCAAGAAGCACTGTGTGATGTGAACCATGCCTCTCAGAAAAGAGCTCTCAGAAGACCTACCATCAAGAATTGTTGACTTGCATGAAGCTGGAAAGGGTTTCAAAAGTATCTCCAAATGCCTTGATGTTCATGTGTCCACGGTAAGACAGACTGTCTACAAATGGAGAAAGTTTAGCACTGTTGCTACTCTCCCTAGGCGCGGTCGTCCTGTAAAAATGACTGCAAGAACACAGCGCAGAATGCTGCATGAGGTAAAGAAGAATCCCAGAGTGTCAGCTAAAGACCTACAGAAATCTCTGGCACATGCTAACATTTTTGTTGACACACCTACAATAAGGAAAACATTAAACAAGAATGGAGTACATGGGAGGACACCACGGAGGAAGCCATTGCTGTCCAAAAAGAAGATTGCAGCACGTTTGAAGTTTGCAAAAGAGCACCTGGATGTTCCACAGCACTACTGGCAAAATATACTGTGGACAGATGAAACCAAGATTGAGTTGTTTGGGAAGAACACACAACACTATGTGTGGGGAAAAAAAGGCACAGCACACCAACATCAAAACCTCATCCCCACTGTGAAACATGGCGGAGGGAGCATTATGGTTTGGGGCTGCTTTGCTGCCTCAGGGCCTGGATGGATTGTTGTCATTGATGGGAAAATGAATTCCAGAGTTTATCAAGACATTTTGCAGGAAAACGTACAACCATCTGTCCGCCAACTGAAGCTCCGCAGAGGATGGGTGATGCAACAGGACAATGACCCAAAGCATACAAGTAATTCAACAAAACAATGGCTGCAAGAGTACAGAATACGCCTTCTGGAGTGGCCCAGTCAGGGTCCTGACCTCAACCCGATTGAAATGCTGTGGCATGACCTTAAGAGAGCGATTCACACCAGACATCCCAAGAATATTGCTACACTGAAACAGTTTTGTGAAGAGGAGTGGTCCAAAATGACTCCAGATCGTTGTGCAGGTCTGATCTGCAATTACAGAAAATGTTTGGTTGAGGTTATTGCTGCCAAAGGAGGGTCAACCAGTTATTAAGGCCAAAGGTTCACATACTTTTTCCTCCCTGCACTGTGAATGTTTACATGTTATGTGCAATTAAACCATGGCAACATCTAATGTTTGTGTAGTATTATGTTCAGCAGACTGTGTTCTTCTATTGTTGTGACTTAGATGACGATCGGAGCACATTTTATGCCCAATTCATGCAAAACTCCACGTAATCCCAAGGGGTTCACATACTTTTTCTTGCAACTGTATATCCTCCCCAGCATGCAGCAGTGACCTAAACCTCTTACTGGATTGGCTGAAGGAAATATAAATATTCATTACCCAGACTTGTTTTGAAATCTCATACTATGACCAGTGATGCCAGTGACACCTACAGGCGACAGTGAGAAATCACAAGCCCAGTAAGCTTAGGGAAAAACCAAATGTGAACTAAACAATCAGTCAGAGTTGACTACAACCCAGCCAAAAATTAAATTTAGGCTAGTAGCCCCCTTTTAGGACAAGGGAGCTAAACTAGATATAGCCTGGAATTCCACTTTAAAATTAACTAAAAATTTAAACAGGATAAGAGTACCACTGAACCAGTTTTGGTGGTTCTCAAACCTCTTTACTGTCACAAAAATTACATCAGCAGGATTGTCAGATCCAGGATTTCAAGCAGTTAAACTTATGTACAAAGCTCAACTCTCTCACCCATCATATTATGGAACCAATACGAAAAATCAGGTGATATGGCCAAGTTATTTTTTTAAGAAAGAGTAGAGATTTGCAAAGAACTTCAGCTGTAAATAAGGCATACATAAAATACAATTATGCTTGAGCTACTGTCGGTGTTATATCACTGTTTTTGTAATTTATTTGCCATTGGTAGCCCCTGCATGGGCGCAACTTTTGCTCTGTTGGTGTTAGAGCACTGTTTTCTTTATTTTTTATGTGCCATAGATAGCCCCCGCGTGGGCGTGTCTTGTCGCTCGAGTCTTGCTGAAATGTTTACAAATTAATAAAAACCATTGAAATACAAAATACAATTATGCATCTAATAGAGAAATGTATTAATGCAGGGACCCGCAGTGAAAATCATTGAAATGGGGAGCAAGGTAAGAATTGAACATAGCAAGCTGTTCATTAACTAGTTGCCGACCGCAGATAGCCGAATGACGGCTACACTGCGGCCGGCCAGTTCTGAGTGGACGTCATATGACGTCCTCCCAGAACGGGTGCGCACCCGGCGATCTCCGTGATCGCTGTGTCCTATGGACACAGCTGATCACGTGATGTGGTAAAAGGCCAATCACAGCGGTCTTTTACCACGTGATCAGCGGTGTCCAATGACACGCTGATCAGAGGGAAATGCAAGTGCCGGTTCTCAGCTGCACTTTCCTCACGCTGTCAGATCGTGAGGAAAGTACTGCCGAGAACCGGCAGTTGTCAGAGTGGGGATCGGCACCGATCATCAGGGCACTGATCATCAGTGCCCTGATGATCGGTGCCCAGCAGTGCCACCCGCAAGTTCCGCCCACCTGTGCCCAGCAGTGCGCCCACCTGTGCCCAGCAGTGCACCCACCTGTGCCACTCTGCAGTGTCACACACTTGTGCCCAGAAGTGCCACCTACCTGTGCCCAGCAGTGCCACCCACCTGTGCCACTCTGTAGTGTCACACACCTGTGCCCAGAAGTGCCACCTACCTGTGCCCAGCAGTGCCACCCACCTGTGCCCACCCACCTGTGCCCACCAGTGCCACCCACCTGTGCCCACCCACCAGTGCTGCCCACCAGTGCAGCCCAGCAGTGCTGCCAGTCAGTGCCACCAGTCAGTGCCCAGGGGTTGTGCCAGTCAGTGTCGCCAGTCAGTGCCCAGCTGTGATGCCAGTCAGTGCCGTCTATCAGTACCCATCATCAGTGTCACCTATCAGTGCCGCCTATCAGTGCTGCATATTAGTGCCGCCTATCCGTGACACCTCATTAGTGCTGTCTATCAGTGCCGCCTATCCGTGCCACCTCATTAGTACTGCCTATCAGTGCCCTTTAGTGCTGCCTATCAGTGCCCATCAGTGCCGCCTATCAGTGCCCATCAGTGCTGCCTCATCAACGCACATCAGTGAAGGAGAAAAAATACCTGTTTGAAAAATTTTATAACAGAAACAAAGAAACTTTTTTTTTTTTTTGCAATTTTTTTGCACTTTTTTTATTTATAGCGCAAAAAGTAAAGCGCCCAGTGGCGATTAAATACCACCAAAAGAAAGCTCTATTTGTGAGAAAAAAATGATCAAAATTTCATATGGGTACAATGTTGCATGACCGCGCAATTGTCAATCAAAGTGCGGCAGTGCTGAAAGCTGAAAATTGGCCTGGTAAATAAGGGGGTATAAGTGCCTGGTAGGCAAGTGGTTACAAGAACAAGGGTTAGACAAAAAAAATGGAAACACTACATGATTTGCAGGTGTGAAAGTGACAACATGCTTTAGTGTTGAAAGCAAAAGTGAATGAATATTCTTTTGCTTCTGCTGTGTGAGGAGACACCTAGTTAACAGGTAGGAAGCCTCATTTTCATCATTCACTGCGCGCGCTGCTAGTAATACGGAGTCATGTCAGAGATTACTGAGCTTCAAAGACATCAAATTGTTGGTGCCTGCTTAGCTGGTGCCTCCGTGACTGAAATTGTCAATTTATTTGCCATGTCTCGAAGTACAGTATCAAAGGTTATGACGGCATACACAGTCTTGAAGAAAACGTCGTCTAATAAGCATAATCACGGTCGAAATGGTCAACTGACCGAAAGAAACAAAAGGACATTGCGCAGGATTGTGACCCAAAATAAAAAAACAGCTGCCGCAAAAGTGACTGCAGAGCTCAATCTCAGTCCCATGAAGACTGGGATTGAGCTCTACAGTCACTTTTGCAGCAGCTGATTTCTTATTCCAGGTCACAATCCTGCACAATGTTATTTTGTCTCTTTCGGTCAGTTAACCATGTCTACCGCGCTTATGCTTATCACACAGCGGTTTCCTGGAAACTGTATATGCCGTCATAACCTTTGATAATGTATCTCTAGACACGGCAAATAACTTTACAACTTCAGTCACAGAGGCACCAGCTAGGCCGCCAACAGCAATTTGCCCTCTTTGATGTTCAGTAAGCTCTGACATTACTCTGTATTACTAGCAGCGCACAAAGTGAATGACGAAAGTGAGGCTTCCAACTTGTTACCTAGGTGTCTCATCACACAGCGGAAACATGTCTTCACTTTCAACCCTGCAAATCACGTAGTGTTTATTTTTTTTTTTGTCTAACCCCTGTACACTTGTATTTTAATGTAAAACTGCATAATATAACAAAAAAAAAACAGAATAATGAATGACAATGTTATTAAAGAGGGGACATGACTGTTTTTGTGGCCCTAGAGACAGCTTTTTTATGCTTAGGAGAAAGAATTAATCATAGCTCCCTGGGATATTTTGTTTTACCTTCCACTGAAGCCATACTACTGAAGATGGAGAGATCTACACAATGGATGTGAATCTGTTTTTAACGTAACCATGTAGCCATATTTGAAATGAATGGAATCACCTTTTGGCACTGGAGCAGGCACAAACAGTTCTTCATTATAGTTTGGCTCTTCTCCAATGAACTTTGTGCAAGGGATCGTGCCCGGCGATGTGCGCACCATGAGACGTGAAATTCCAGCTGGTTAGAAACAAAAAAACAAACACTAGTTAAAGCACACATAAAACGCAAGTTAAAGGTTAACAATAGATGAGAACAAAGTGCAGTGCTAGTGAAAATTACATATGACAATGAAAATATCTCTCAACACTGTAGCGTTCTTATACATAAAATAAATAGATGGTGACTTGAGTGAACAAACAGCGAAAAAATATATATATAATATGATATTGGTGAAGCGCTCTATACCAGCTTTACGGTGATAAACAGAAAAGCAAAAATGAATAAGCAAATATAGTGTAGTGCTAAAATGCAGTGCAATGGTGACAAATATCTCTATATCGTGACTGCAGTGAACAGGTCAACAAATATAGCAACTCAAAACAAAATCAAAGACTAATCAATTGTATCAAAAAAATCAAAAAGATGTGAAAGGTGAATCCGTGACAAATTCTTCCTTCTAATGCACTCACCAGAAGCGCATATTAAGGCTTGGTTCACATATGTGTGGGTGGTGCCGCTGCAGATCCGCACGAAAATCTGTGCAACCGCACCACCCACACAGAGGAATGCGGACCCGTGGGCGGGTGCCATTAGTTCTAATGACACGCCGCCTGCACAGGAAAACGCAGCCGTACTGGGAACCTAGGTTCCCATGCGGGATGCGTTTTCAGAAGTAGTGCAGGGACTTCTTCACTGCATGTCACGGGATACGGGAGTCCATTCAAACAAATGTACACTCATGTCTGCACAAAACACGTCCCACACAGCCGCATATACGGTATGTGAACCGGGGGTAAATGCGCATTAAAAGCAATGGTAACAAACTCCTTCAAAAGGTCAACCTTATCCACCGTCAGACACAGGTAAAGGCAATGTACAGCTGTCATGCAGCAGAAATGGGAGATAGATTTGAAATACTACCATTTTGGCCATAATATATATATATATATATATATATATACATACATATACATACACATGCTGTGTGTTGGAATGCATTTTTAATACAAAATATATGAAAAATATTTTTAAAAACACATTTTCAAATATACTGATATACTGTATGTCTTTAAAAATACAAATCTACATTTTTGGAATGCATTTACAAGTATATGTTAAAATTACTTTCTTATATGTTAAAAAAAATCTGAAGAACATATTTAAAATTATATATTTTTACAAAATATATTTTTCATATATTTTGTAATATATAAAATATGCATTTTAACATACAGTATATATATACATATATATATACATATATAGAATATGGTCAAAATTACAGTAGTTCAAATGTCTGTCAATATATTTGGGAAGAATATTTTTAAATATATTTCAAATATATTTTTCTTCAATATGGGAATCAATGAGCAAATTTACCATTTTGTTCTGTCTTACCCTTATGAGAACCAGGAATGAACCACAAGCAGCCATTTTGTTCAGTCGCATCTTCAACAGCAATCCAGAATCCTATGACCCGGCCAAGGGGCTCTGTGCACAGGAAGGTCGCATCCTGGTGAGGTGTGACTGGTGCGAAAATGAAGTTTAAACAACAATCAGGCAGAGCTGACAACATAAAATCATTTACTGTAGAGTTGTGTATCAAAGTTGGCTCTGGTAAAGAATATTTAAACACAAGAACAAAAAGTTGGTGCACCCGAATTCAAAAAGTGAAGATTTGCTGCTATAGAGAAGTTAATTGTGAAGAAAAGTTAATTGTGCCTAAACAGTACTCTGAAAAATGACATTTTGTCTTGAATTCCTCCTGAAATATTGTAGTGCACCTTATATATATATATATATATATATATATATATATATATATATATATATATACACACAGCTTCATATCTGTATATCTGCAGTGTAGGATCTAAGGCACTGCTGCTTCTGACTGCTAGTCCCAGGAAATCTGTAGTGAGATTTAGTGATGCCACTACTGTGGTGATCACTCTCCTCTTTGCTGGAGGTTCTGAATGAGAAAGCAAAACCCTGCTTCTATTAAGATGCCATTCCACACGGAGATGCAGTGCGGAACAAGGCATCGTAAGTCCATAAGGTCCATAGGTCAGCTTCGCGGAAACAACAGGCAATAGTGATGACTAGCTGTATGCCCATTACCGGCCTTTCTCTTGGGCACAGCTTTCTCAGTTCAGTTCCTCTAATATATTGTAGCTTTTTAGATATGATATACAAATAATCAATATTGATGCAGCGCTGATATAATTAACAATAAAGTGGATTTCAACCGTGAGAAGAAAGTGAATTCGGTGTTACACAGCCCGCACAACCTCGGCACACAGTAATTCCCTCTATAGCATATAATTGCTGTTTATAAATACAAATGCAGTCCACAGTACATATAGATGCATAAACAAGTTATTAGAGGACACACATGCTTCTGTGCTCGTGCAAAGTGGTAGGTGACAATCCTTGAATGGCTAGCATGCCCGCTCACCTTCCCCCTGCGACCCACAGGGGCCAAAAAGCCTTACGGGTCACACCTTGACCCTATGCGTTATCTCCAGGTGCAAGACACTCTTCACTCTCCAGTACTCTCTCCTTCACCATCTGCTATTCCCCCTGAATAGGTACCGCTGTACATGTATTCAAAAGCTCATGGGATGGTGATAATCATGGAACAAAAACACAAAGATCCTCCATAGTGCAAAACTGTATATCACATTTATTCCATTTAAAAACCGCCAAGTTACAACTCACATTTCAGCAGATGAAAAATCGCTTGTGACACCTCTCATGGGTGTACTGAGGCACTCTGGTGTAGCAAAATGGCGCCAACCCGGAAGTGCGTCACCACGTCACTACGTCACATCTACGCGTTACGCCACGCCCCTCGTAGCTTCGTCAGGATCTCCTGACGAAGCTACGAGGGGCGTGGCGTAACGCGTAGATGTGACGTAGTGACGTGGTGACGCACTTCCGGGTTGGCGCCATTTTGCTACACCAGAGTGCCTCAGTACACCCATGAGAGGTGTCACAAGCGATTTTTCATCTGCTGAAATGTGAGTTGTAACTTGGCGGTTTTTAAATGGAATAAATGTGATATACAGTTTTGCACTATGGAGGATCTTTGTGTTTTTGTTCCATGATTATCACCATCCCATGAGCTTTTGAATACATGTACAGCGGTACCTATTCAGGGGGAATAGCAGATGGTGAAGGAGAGAGTACTGGAGAGTGAAGAGTGTCTTGCACCTGGAGATAACGCATAGGGTCAAGGTGTGACCCGTAAGGCTTTTTGGCCCCTGTGGGTCGCAGGGGGAAGGTGAGCGGGCATGCTAGCCATTCAAGGATTGTCACCTACCACTTTGCACGAGCACAGAAGCATGTGTGTCCTCTAATAACTTGTTTATGCATCTATATGTACTGTGGACTGCATTTGTATTTATAAACAGCAATTATATGCTATAGAGGGAATTACTGTGTGCCGAGGTTGTGCGGGCTGTGTAACACCGAATTCACTTTCTTCTCACGGTTGAAATCCACTTTATTGTTAATTATATCAGCGCTACATCAATATTGATTATTTGTATATTTATATGTCCATTTAAAAGGTGAGGATTGGATGTTGGCAGCTGTTCTTATATTATATATTGTAAACTTAGCAGCGCAGGTGGACTTATTACTTACTTTCTTTTTAGATATGATGGCTACATTTTTTTTTAGGCTAAGAACGTTTTCAGCAGATACGGAAACTACTTGTTGATCTTACTGGAAATTCGGAGTCCTGGTAAATTCCTGTGAATTAACCAGAAATCCCCAACAATGCTATCTTTCTTACAAGAAACTATAAATTCCCCCTCTCCATAATATATTTGAGATAAAGAGAGGAGGATGTGTTTGTAGTCCAAACCAGGAGAACAGTCTAAAGTGACAGCACTGCTCCCTCTATAAATACAATGCAGTGAGTGAGCATTCCCATATGGAATAAAACTATATTTGAAATATATTTAAAAAATATTCTTCCCAAATATATTGACATATATTTGAAATACTACAATTTTGGCCATATTCAATATATTTCTATATAGAGCATGGTGAAATGTGTTTACAAAATATATGAAAAATATTTTTAAAAATACATTTCAAATATACTGTATGTCTTTAAAAATACAAATCTACATTTTTGGAATATATGTAAAAATATATGTTAAAATTACTTTTTTATATGTTAAAAAAATCTGAAGAATATATTTTAAATATATCCTTCAGATTTTTTTTCACATATAAAAAAAAGTAATTTTAACATATATTTTTAAATGCATTAAAAATATTTTGTAATAAAAACGCATTTCAACATGCAGTATAAACACACACACACACACACACACAAACACACACACACACACACACACACACACACACACACACACACACACGTGAAACTTGAAAAATTAGAATATCGTGCAAAAGTTCATTTATTTCAGTAATGCAACTTAAAAGGTGAAACTAATATATGAGATAGACTCATTACATGAAAAGCAAGATAGTTCAAGCCGTGATTTGTCATAATTGTGATGATTATGGCTTACAGCTCATGAAAACCCCAAATCCACAATCTCAGATTGAATATTACATGCAATCAATAAAACAAGGATTGCACATAGAACAATATCGGACCTCTGAAAAGTAGAAGCATGCATATGTACTCAGTACTTGGTTTGGGCCCCTTTTGCAGCAATTACTGCCTCAATGCGGCGTGGCATGGAAGCTATCAGCCTGTGGCACTGCTGAGGTGTTATGGAAGACCAGGATGCTTCAATAGCGGCCTTCAGCTCTGCATTGTTCGGTCTCATGTCTCATCTTTCTCTTGGCAATGCCCGATAGATTCTCTATGGGGTTCAGGTCAGACGAGTTTGCTGGCCAATCAAGCACAGTAATCCCACGGTCATTGAACCAGGTTTTGGTGCTTTTGGCAGTGTGGGCAGGTGCCAAGTCCTGCTGGAAAATGAAGTCAGCATCCCCATAAAGCTCGTCTGCGGAAGGAAGCATGAAGTGCTCCAAAATCTCCTGGTAGACGGCTGCGTTGACCCTGGACTTAATGAAGCACAGTGGACCAACACCAACAGATAACATGGCTCCCCAAATCAACACAGACTGTGGAAACTTCACACTGGACTTCAAGCATCTTGCAGCGTGTGCCTCTCCATTCTTCCTCCATACTCTGGGTCCTTGGTTTCCAAATGAGATGCAAAAGTTGCTCTCATCAGAAAAGAGGACTTTGGACCACTGAGCAATAGACCAGGTCTGTTTTTCTTTAGCCCAGGTAAGACGCTTCTGACGTTCTTTGTTGTTCAGGAGTGGCTTGACAAGAGAAATACGACATTTGAAGCCCATGTCCAGGATCCGTCTGTGTGTGGTGGCTCTTGATGCACTGACTCCAGCCTCAGTCCACTCCTTGTGAAAGTTCCCAACACTTTTGAATGGCCTTTTCCTGACAATCCTCTCCAGGCTGTGGTCATCCCTGCTGCTTGTGCACCTTTTTCTTCCACACTTTTCCCTTCCACATAACATTCTATTAATGTGCTTTGATACAGCACTTTGGGAACATCCAACTTCTTTTGCAATTACCTTTTGAGGCTTTCCCTTCTTATGGAGGGTGTCAATGATGGTTTTCTGCACAACTGTCAGGTCAGCAGTCTTTCCCATGATTGGGATTCCTACTGAACCAGACTGAGAGACCATTTAAAGGCTCAGGAACCCTTTGCAGGTGTTATGGCTTAATTAGCTGATTAGAGTGGGACACTTTGAGAAGAGAATATTGCACCTTTTCACAATATTCTAATTTTCTGAGATTGTGGATTTGGGGTTTTCATGAGCTGTAAGCCATAATCATCACCATTATGACAAATCACGGCTTGAACTATCTTGCTTTGCATGTAATGAGTCTATCTCATATATTAGTTTCACCTTTTAAGTTGCATTACTGAAATAAATGAACTTTTGCACGATATTCTAATTTTCACCTGTATATATATATATATATATATATATATATATATATATATATTGAAATATATTGAATACGGCCAAAATTGTAGTATTTAAAATATATGTCAATATATTTGGGAAGAATATTTTAAATATATTTCAAATATATTTTTCTTCCATGTAGGTTATTATCATAGGACAGAATGTGTGGAAATTGCAGGATCAGCAGGTGAAAAAAAAAAAAAGGAAATAAATGCTGCCACAATATTTAAGAAAAGCTGCAATTTATCGAATTTTTGGTTTTAGGGTTAGATACATTTTCACTTTCAATAGGTCTTTATTAAAGTTTTGCAGGATACATAGTATGACCCGTACAAATGTTCAAATATAATCCGCATTATAAAAAGGTACAGAGTGCAGCTGTGAGTCATAGAAAACAATAACGGTTATGATGATAAAGATCAATAAGTGTGGCATGATATAAGTCAGGGATACAGGAACAATACACATACTATGAGCTAGGTTTAGGTACGTTTTAAAAAGGGCGTTTTTTCTGCCAAAATGCTGCTGACAAGAGGAGGAGCGTTTTTAAAACATCCTGTGTGCTTGATGCCTTACAGGCGTTGAGCGTTTTTTTTTTTCAGCCTGTAAAAGCAACTCTATGTAAGCCTATGTCTCCATGCACACATAGGCATTTAAAGGCATTTAGAAGAGAAACGTTTACAGGCTAAAAGAAATTAAAAAAAAAAAGGCCACTAAAGGCGCATTCAGGAGAGAAGATGAAGAGCAGAAAAAATACGGAATAGATTTAAATGCGCATAAACGCTAGATGCATCTAGCATTTGAGTGTCAATGCATTTCAGTGGCCAGAATAAAAACATATTCTGGCCAATACATTGCATTGACGTTCAAACGCTAGACAACCTAATCACACGTATGTAATGTGCGTTTTTTTAGCACCTTTTTTAAGCAGCATTTTTCTATGTTCCAAGTTCTAGCATTCAGAGGGGCTTTAACAGATGCCCCATGTGCATGAGGCCTGAAGGCTAACTCCACCTTTTACAACATGTTCTACCTGGATTTAGCGTGTAACATGTAACATTGTGCTAAGCAACCCCCTGCCCAACTCATTAAAAGCCCCTCCGTGACAGCATGTGGGAATTCTTCTCCCCTGCAGCAGCTGTCACATTTCAATTTTGCATGTCCACCCTCACAGCTGTATCATTCATTCATAGAGATCAGTGAATGAATGAACTACATGTCCTGTATGCCACCATATGAGATGGACTAGTTCTCAATGGAATACAAGTGTGGTGATCATTACTCTGGTAGTCCATTGATGCTTCCTCCAGCTGAAAGCCTGTACATCTGTAGAGACATAGAGCTGTAGGAGCCTAGTATTGTATCCGCCATCCACTGATCGCGTGTGCAATGCCCTGCCGGCTGCTCTGCAAAAACACAATACATGCGCTTTTGTTTCCCGAACATAATCATGACTGTACATATTTAGCCTATAGAAAGAAGTAGGGTAAGAAGAACATGGCCACCAAATTACAAATGGGAAATAGAGGAGAGACAAGGATTTCATTCTGACCAATCTGTAATCCAGTTGTATTGTTAGCAGATACCTCTGTAAGGGGGCTTGTGAATGGCTGTCTATAGGTACCAAGAATACAAGTCTCTGCCCCACTTCTTCCTACCAGAACAACTCTCCTGCCTGAGGCCTTAACCCCACGCCATCTTATGCCTATCTCCATGTCAGAGGCCTTCTCATGACATTCCCACCTATTAACCTTAATGTCCACACAAAATAGTTGCTTCACTTTACTGATGTTACTATAAAATTGCATTTACAGTCACATCACATTGACATACTATCTGGGGTCACTTGACAGCATTTTTTTCAATCACGTATAGTGGATGATCCGCAGCAGTCACACGTGAAAGCAGCACACCTCTAATAAGCCATCTTCCCTTACTCTCTTCTTTAGTAGTCACTCAGAGGGCTCTGACTTGCCTTAGGTTATCTGTGTCCAGCTTGCAGCTGGTAGTTTCCTGATCACTGCAATCACCTCTTGCTTGGGTACACCTCTCTCAGGTTCTCCATGGAGATAGCCTCACTTCAGGGAACACTTGGCATGGCCTAAAAGGCCTTTTGCAACCTGCCCTAGCCTCCACCACCATAAGAGATAGGATGACTACAGCTGGCTCTTCTGAGTGCAGGACTATCTCACCCTGTCCTCCAGCCCCTGCACTAGGTGACTACATCTGCACAATATGGGGTGCCTGGCTCCCATGCCCGGAATGCATTAAGGTTCCTCTCAACCTGGCTTATATATGGGCACTGACTCCCCCATGACATCAGTACAGGGGGGCTTTAGGACCTGATTACACTATTCAGTGTCACCACCAGGGCTGCTGTTAGAAACCACAGGGTCCCATACAGCCAACTTGACAGGTCCCCCCCCTCCAAAAAAAAAACCCCCATAGTTTACTATGCTTCAGCTATGAATGAACACAGTGAGTGATCAGTACTAATCACGCATTGTGTTCATTCATGAAAAAAAATGGGCTGGTAAATGGGACATATTTTCTAGACCTTTATCCATCATGAAATTCCCTATTGTGTGCTTGCACCTGCCAGTGGGAAGGAGAGGAGGGAAGCTGGCAGCACTGCGGGGATGGGGGCACACAGGGGAGCATGAGCAGCAGGGGGAAATGTATGTTGCACAGGGAGGGTGATGAGTGTGGCAGAGGGGCAATTACTGGAATCGATCCCCCGTATGGCTCTCTCTGCAGCAGCTAAAAGCCAGCGGGCTGGAGAGAAGAAGTCTGCTTTCAGCTGCTGCAGAGGGAGCCATACAGGGGATTGGTTCCAGGAATTGCTGCCCCGATCACCCTCCCTGCCCAGATCTGATTCACGCAGCTATCTGGGACCCCTGCTGGCCTGGGCCCCATACAGGAGGACTGGTGGTACCCCCTTATCCACGGCCCTGGTCAGCATACACACTGTTCTGGGACAGAGTCACATAGTAGCAGATTAGCTAACTGCACCAGCATGAACCTCACCATTTGGAAGCCAACATGGAGTCTTCCTTTACAGCCCCACTGCTGGCTACAAAGGCAGATTCCCCACACCTGCACCAGGTATTGTAAAACCATAAACTGGGGTTAAAGAATCATGGGGTTACTGGCACACCTGAATATCCCATACTGTGTATACAGAGGTATGTTATCTAGAGGCCTCACCTTCTCCTCCAATGTTAGGTTGCTGCAAGAAAAAGAAACGACATATAGGTTGTTACAGCATTGAACACCATTATAACTTTGCACATTTATAAACAACAGTACTCTGGAATGACATAAAAAACAAAAAACACACACCAAAGCCTAAAGCCCAGGCATGCCATGAGCTTTAGGTGTCCTTTAACCACTTCAATACAGAGCACTTTTACCCCCTTCCTGTCCAGGCCAATTTTCAGCTTTCAGCACTGTCACACTTTGAATGACAATTGCGCGGTCATGCAACACTGTACCCATATGAATTTTTTAGCATTTGGTTCACACAAATAGAGCTTTCTTTTGGTGGTATTTAATCACCACTGAGTTTTTTATGTTTTGCTAAATAAAACAAAAAACACCTGAAACTTTTGAAAAAAAAAACAAAACGCATTTTTCTTCAGTTCTGTTACAAAATTTTGCAAATAAATAACGTTTCTTCATAAATTTAGGTCAACATGTATTCTGATACAGTACATTTCATTGGTGAAAATAATGCTAATTGAATTTGGATTTTTTTTTCAAATGTTTCTATAATTTTTTTTATTTTTTATTACATTTTGTTTTTTTTACTATTTTATTTTTCAGCACACTGTGACCAAAGCAATACAATGTTACCATAGTAACATTGAACTACTCTGGGCAAGTGATCAGGATTTTTTTTAACACATTACGATTGCTAATACCAATGTATTTCATTGATATTTGCAATCATTGTTCCTGAATAAAACTGATTCATTCAGAATTTTGTGATTAGCTGTGATTGGGCAAAACTGATCACATGATACAAACGGACTGTGATTGGCCCTGTCTGTATCATGTGACTGCCTTGACCAGTCACAGCTAACAACATATACAATGAATGGCATGGCAGGAAGCCATCCATTGTATACAATTGACATGTGATGTGCTGTGATGGGACACAGCGGTCACATGACACTGGCAATGGGCCGTTGTAGTGATATGTCATCGGCTGTGTCCCGTGGACACACCCAGTGACAGATCACGCAGCAGCCGCGTAAGCGGCTCGTTTTGACAGGACGTCATACGACTCCTAGTCACAACGGCGAGTGTCCCGCCCGGCCGTCAATCTGTTATAGTTGTTAATGCATCTTAGTGTATGTAAACCCTGACTATGAACTTTTCTCAATTGCCCCTTTTGCTTTGTAGGAAGGAAGGGTGGTGACATTATGATCTCCATCTCGTTTAATCACAGAAGGCCTTGCATGCATTGAAAAAATATAAAGCGATCAATCACCTGTGTTCTCTGGGCAGAGGGGAAGCCACTCCCACAGAAGCTGAAAGATCACTGTGGTTCTCCCTACATGTAGCACAATTACTACAGTGGTTTACAGCATCCCCAGTGGCCCTCTGGATATCAGCTATGGCAAGCAATATCATTTCTGGTGTCCAGCTTTAGGAGCTTGTGTTGGGGGTTCGAAAGATTGTCCAAGTCCAACCCCCACTACAAGCAGCAGTGCTGCTTCATGCAGCTGCAGTAGCACATTTTGCCTGGTGTAGTGCAAACACAGTGACTGAAAAGGAATATGTTCCGTTCAGATACGTTCACACTGCACTCAGCAAAACTGCTTCAGGGAAGCCCAACATAGGCAGAGCGCAAATCTCAAAAAATCGAAAAAGAGATAAATTAGCACAGTTAGGCTCCATGTACATGGGACACTTCTGAACAATGGAAACTGACTGCTGGACAATGTAGGTTAAAAAATGTCTGTTTAGCCGCGTTTGCATACCACGTTTATGGGCATTTATGAGCGTTTGCTTTTAGAAGCGTTATTTTAGAAGATAACTTCAGGAGACCTTCCAAAATGCCCAGCATGCACTGAAAAACAGTAAACAATTAACTATTTCAGACATTTTGAGAGAAATAGAGAGAGCAGAAGCAGAGAGAGCAGTATGTGTTGAGATTAGCTATCTTTTTTTTCTGTGGTGTCTGGATGTGTTCCAGCTCATTTCTGTGCAGAAATTATTGCAACAGTGTCTAACATATTTTCTTTCATGCAAAACCTCAAAGTATGGTGTACCAGGTCCATTTGAGTACCGTGAAAATGATTTGCATGCATTTTTCATGATGAAAAAGGGCTCGGAACAGCATCTGGAAATGGAAGAGTTAAAAAAATTTTCCAAACGCTTATAAATGCATTTAGACGCATTTACAAGCATGTGGAGTTTGAAACGCTGATAAAATCTACTCCTGAACGCAAGTTTAGCGCATTCAAAAAAACGACTGCAAACTCAACTGCCTGTAAACAACATAGTGTACATGGACACATAGGAAAACATTAGGGAGAGTTCCGGGGCTGCTGAAAAAAAGGCAGAAAAGCTCCTAAACGTGAGTTTATCAGCTGCAGTGTACATGGGGCCTTATTGCGAGGAACCCTTTGATATATAATGAGGGAGATTTATTAAAATTGGAGCACTCAGAATCTGGTGCAGCTGTGCATGGTAGCCAATCAGCTTCTAACTTCAACTTGTTCAATTAAAGTGTTACTACACCCACAACAGTAAAATCAGTCTGTATATACAGTAAAGCATGCTTGTTATACTCACTGTGGAACCTAAGAGGTTAATCCTCTGCATTGTGTAAAAAGGCTGTTTGATCCTTTCTTCTCTGCCCCTCCTCTGGTTGAAATGAACACCTGATACAGACTGAACCCATGGTCACATGCACATGCTCAGTTTGGTGTGTACTGCTAGAGAGATTTTTTTTTTTCTTGGGAGGGTGCATATGATCAGCACAGGACCAATCGGCACTGTCCAAACAGAGGGTCAGGGGTTTCATATCCTCCTAGAGCAAAAATAAAAATCCTCCTACAAGCTTTAACCAGTGCTCTCCTGAAGTCACAAGACTGCTCTAATTGCTGATGAGAAAAGGTACTCAGCAGTTTATATGTACTAAAAATAAGTGCATTTCCATATTGTGTGTACTGTGGGAGACCAGATATAGTGAATGCAGGGTCCGGGGCTTAGCATCCCTTTAAGCTAATTGGTTTCCATGTGGAGCTGTACCTGATTTTGCACTCTCTAGTTTTAATAAATCCCCCCCAACGTATCTTTAGCATATAATCCCTTACTAGAAGCATTGTAGCAATTGTCACAGTGCCTTCGTTCTTCTAGCCACACGGGTGCCTGTTGGGATTTCAACCTAACTGGAGGCGTATGCAGCACAATGCTTCTTCTGATTACTGGATTACATTGCTGGTATCATTAGGAGTGAAGTCTAGGAAAAGGAAGAGCTGCCCAGTGTTAGCTTGTGCGGCCACTAATGTCTTACAGCCACATATCCCTGTGCAGTAGATTGCAGTGTAAGCCCCCACATGGAAGAAAAATATATTTTAAATATATTTTTTTAATATTCTTCCCAAATATATTGACATATATTTCAAATATACTGTATGTCTTTAAAAATACATTTAATCTACATTTTTGGAATGCTTTTACAAATATATGTAAAAATATGTTAAAAAGTCTTTTTTATATTTTAAAAAATATATATTTTCAAAAATAAACCGCATTTCAACATACAGTATATATATATATATATATATATATATATATAGATAGATATATTTTTTTTTTTTTTTTTTTGTTGAATACGGCCAAAATTGTAGTATTTCAAATATATGTCAATATATTTGGGAAGAATCTTTTTAAAATATATTTGTCTTCCATGTGAGCCTGAGCAAAGGAGCATATCAGAATGCTTACTTTAAGGGCCTTACTATTCACAACTGACCTGTCTCACACACAGATGGTTGGCTGTTGGTCCACTTTAAATGTAGATTAAAGGGGCTGAGGCCAGCATTCAGGCTGTGGTCTACTACTGTATATGTTACATTACATGTGTTACTGCCAGCTAAATGGTACTAGTAATGAACCAAGCCCACATTTCTAGATTCTTTCTGGTTTTTCCTTCATAAGAATATTTGTTTAACTATACAAAGCATCAAGAACATTTTAATGCCCAGCCATCCCCTTGCGTGTATTCACCTTGCCTCCAGGTATGAGGAGACATGGGACTATTTCCCATTTCTCCCACAATGCAGCATTGGGTGATCGAGCAACCAATCAGCAGGCCAAGTACTGTCAAGTTGGGGCATGGAGAATGTCCTTGCCCTGTCTAAGGTCCAACCATATCCAGCTTGCACAGGGCTTCTTCTCTGTGCTTCTCAGTTTAAATTAAAACACAGGGCACACTGTGTTTTGATAAAGTTGTCTGAAAAATGTGTCTAACTGCCTTTATATTAGACATTTTTAGATACAGAATTAGAGCATTTAGGTGTTTAAAGATTACCTTAAAAATATACATGCTTTGAACTACGACCGGCTTTACTAGGCCCAGCCGCCTTCCCACCTCCTGTATCGGGAAAGAGAAATAACGGTTATCTGAGGACAAAGCTAAAGAATATAAAGACCATACAGAGATTGTTCACACACCTGTATTTTGGTGGAGTTGGTGATACTTTTAAATACTGGGACATAAGCATGTAGAGCTGAAATTAAATCAAAAAGTTAAAAGCGTAAACCATCCAACAGTAAACCTATCTAGCTCTCCAGTGAAGATCTAGACTCGAAAGGTGTATTGTTTTTAATTAGTGGTGCACCAAAATAAAAATTCTGGTGCCGAAACCGAAAATTCAAAATGCACTTGGCCGAAAACTGAAATGCGCAGTTTTTAAAAATGAATATATATTTTTTGGAAAAGAATACACTGATTAAAAAATAACAAAAAAACCCAATATATACCCCAATTTTTTTGTAAAATATGAAAGAGGATGTTACGGCGAGTAAATAGATACCCAACATGTGACGCTTTAAAATTGAGCACGCTCATGGAATGGCGTGAAACTGCGGTACTTAAAATTCTCCATAGGTGATGCTTTAAAAATTTCTACAGGTTAGCAGTGTAAAGTTACAGAGAAGATCTAGTGCAAGAATTGTTGCTCTTGCTCTGACGTCCGTGGCGATACCTCATGTGTGGTTTGAACACCGTTTACATATGTGGGCATGGCCTACGACGTGTGAGCACAGGGGGAAAGGGGGCACTTGAAATTTTTTTTTTAAAAGGGACAGTGCAAAAAAAAATGTAAATAAAAAAAATAAAAATAAATAAAATATATACATACATAATAATAAAAAAAGTTCAATCACTTTTATTCTTCTCACGGCAGCGACGGTGGGCGGGCGGCGACGAGGGGTGGGGTTTTTCCGGGACCTGTATCAGTGCTTTCTTTTCATTTCGGCCGAAACGTTTTGGCTACCGAAATCTCAGTGCATCCCTATTTTTAATGATTTTTGGTTGCAGCCTGGAAACCAATCTGTTGATCGCTGGTGCCATGCAGGTCTCCTGCAGATCTGTCAGTATATCTGCTTGCCCATACGGGATGTATAAACAAGCAGATATACTGACAGGATGAATCAATGAACTACCACAGCCTCTAAGGCTGTCAGGACTTGCAGATTCTCATTCACAGAGGACTGTTTTTTAAAATTTGACAGATAGCAGGGGGGATCATGGGGCCAGTGTATTCATAACATGTTACAAACTGAATATGAGTGTAACATATTATGAAAGGTGAACTTATCCTTTAACTTGGAGTCCAGTAGCCTTATTCTTCTCTACACAACACCTTCTAATAATAAACAGTCAGTATAGAAATCAATCACATTAAAACGTTATCTTTTCACTATGTTAAATACAGCTACGAGCAACATACAGTATAAACTTTCTTACCATGTCCTATTTTATTCACTGATTTTTCTTTTGCTATCAGAAATTCACCTGTAAAAAAATTAATCAATCATCATCATTTCATACAACATATATATTTACTGTAAATTTATTATTGTGCTCCCCATATGGAAGAAAAATATATTTGAAATATATTTCAAAAATATTCTTCCCAAATATATTGACATATATTTGAAATACTACAATTTTGGCCATATAAAATATATTTATATACATACATATATATATATGTGTGTGCGTGTGTATATATATATATATATATTATATATACATATACACATACATACACACGCACGCACACGCATACACACAGAAATGTGTTTTTATTATAAACTATCTGAAAAATATTTTTAAAAATACATTTCAAATGTACTGTATGTCTTTAAAAATACAAATTTACATAACTTTTTTTATATGTTAAAGAAAATCTGAAGAATATATTTAAAAACTATTTTTAAAAATATATTTTTTAAAATATATTCTTCAGATATTTTAACATATAAAAAAGTCATTTTAACATATATTTTTACATATATATTTGTAAATGCATTCCAAAAATGTAGATTTGTATTTTTAAAGATATACAGTATATGTGAAATGTATTTTTAAAAATATCTTTCATATATTTTGTAATAAAAATGCATTTCAACATGATATATATATACATATACACATACTGTATATACACACAGTAATATGGGCCAAAATTGTAGTATTTCAAGTATATATCAATATATTTGGGGAGAATATTTTTAAAATATATTTCAAATATATTTTTCTTCCATGTGGGTCAGCAGATTCTATATTCTCTAAAGCTGGCCATATACTATATGAATTTCATCTGCTTCCAGCAGGCTTAGCACTTGGCATATACTTTACCATCCTATTGAACAATCTGTGTACAATTTCCTTTAGATTTACTGCATTAGAATGGATGGATGCATACAGGTTAGCAAAGATTGAGCTTTTAATCCTGCAGATGGGGGGTCAAACCCCAAAACACATGGTCTATGTTTTATTTGCATGTTTCCAAAATAAATGGAATTTCCAATGATCAGATGCTCTCCAGCCCTTTCTTTATGGTACTCCTCACCCTTTACTACAGCTATCCCAGTTTGAAGGGACCAGCATATCTGAGATCCATTTAGGAGTAGAGCAGCCATAGAGAAGACTTCTGTACAAAGTCCAAGACTACCTCACACATCCACTGACTCTGCAGCTACGGGGTGAGGACTAATGCAGGCCACAGACGGTTCAATTATCGGCAGATTTTTCATCCGAAAGAATAATCAGCCAATTTTCGCACCGTTAGTGGGGCAATGTCATTGGCCGATTTTCGCAGTTCCTCCTCATTTCTTTTATCGGTCATGCTGGAAAATTTGCGAAAAACGTCCGATTTTCGCAATCATTGATGGCAACAGAATGAGCGATGTTGGCCTGCATTAGTCCTCATGCACACAGGACATTTTGATAAAGCTGGTCACGTTCGCTGTTTAAAATCATGTTAAAAACTTGAGTGTTTCAGCTTTTATAAGCGTTTTTTGCATTAGCATTTAGCAGCGTTTTCCCACGTTTGCGTTTTTATTTTTTTTGTCAAAAAAAGTCCAATAACGCTGGATTGCGGCATTTTACCGCATTTGTCATTGTTAGAGCATTTTATAGCTAAAAAACTCCTCTGGAAACCCACTAGTCCTGGGGTTTTTTTCCAGCCAAAAAACGTCCCAGCCAAAAAACGTTGATTACAGTCTATGTGTGCATGGACACACAGGATAACATGCTGGGGGGGGTTTACTAGCGGCAGAAAAAAAAATGTCAAAAGCCAAAAACAGCCGCTGTAAAAACATCCCGTGTGCATGAGGGCTAAAGCTGGTGTCAGGGCAGGGGCCGAGGAACGGACAGGCAGGCCTAACAATGTAACGCACTGGCTGACGACAACCACCACCCACAGACCGAAGTCCCTCAGGGCGCGGAGTCTAAGTCCCAGGCTGCCCTTCACCAGGGCCCCTGATGGTGGGGATGGACTTGACGCAGCCAGGAACCAGGTCGCGGCCCCCGAGACACCTCAGCTGCGGTAATGGCCGCCGCCAATGGCGTGTAGCTGGTGGAAGAGACAAAAGAGTAGTCAGACAAGCCGGGTCAACAACAACAGGACAAAACAGTACAGGACAGCAGACGAGAATCACAGGTCACGAGCCGGGTTCAGCAACAGAGGGTCAGATCAAAGGAGAATACAAAGAATAGTCAAGTCACAAGCTGAATCAGATACCAGGAGAGTCACGAGAGTCAGAACAGAGTAATAGCAACACAAAGACACAAGACACAAGTGCAAAGAGCATGTGCGGGCCACAGGCTTATATGTCATCAGCCACACCCCTCTGGGGGATGGACCACAGAGACCTGAAGGCATAAAAGGATTCCCATCATGCACAGCAGAATCCAAGATGGACGCCAGCACATGGAGTAACATAACCTCAGGGAAAAGGTAGGACCTTGACAGTTGGCCACCGATTGATCCATATTTGGCAGGTTTAGTAGGGAACAGACAAATTTTGATCCATGTGTGGCTGTCACTGAATGTGAATGATGAAAAACTAGTCGATCAGCAGCTAAAGCCACTGTCCTGGCAGGGGGGAATCACCATCCACCTTGCTTTTGTGGATGGAGAAGTCAATTCAGTTTCTTCATTCAACCCACTGACTGCATTAAAAAAAAAAAAACGCTGCCTATGGCCAGCTTTATTTTATAGCTCAGTTAGCGCTTGTGAAGAGTCCATAGCAGGGGCGGACTGTCAACTCATGGGGCCCCCAGGCAACAGGGGATCATGGGGCCCCTGTGTCCTTGCCCAAACTCAAAAAAGCCTATAAAAAAGGTTCCCGGTGGCATCTCCAGGGGCCCCTTACTGACCCCTCGGGCAGTGCCCGAATTTCCAAATGGTCAGTCCGCCCCTGGTCCATAGCTTGGCCATAGGTTCATTTTAAGCAATGTCTCTGCCGAATGTAAAAATATATATCATGCACTTGTGTTACCTTTATCATTGAACACCCCTTTCTCAAAAAAGAAGCATATCTTGTCACCACTGGTGAGGAAATAGTCAGCACTCCCCTGTAAGGACAATGGAGATGTTGCACACTTCAAGAAAAACTGAATTTATGCATAAGATACTCTACAATGACATTAAAGCCATATTAACTACGCAGTAAGTCACATGATTTGGAAAGTATTGTCCCCAACACCTCAAATGATCATCCTCAGTTCTAACCATTTACCTGTTCACCCAGAAATGTTATTAAGTGACTTTAAAGTCAAACTGTTTGACATTTTAAATTAAATGCTTATAGTAAGAAAACTGCCTGATTCTTTCACTGATTCTGATACTTGCATGCTCTTGCTAGTCCTTTTAAAAATGTCATGCCAGACCCATTTTTTTTAGTTTTGCCTAGAGTAAGGAAGGCTTTGAAGGTATTTAACGCTGATGTTTTCTTTGCTGAGGAGGGTTTCCTTTACGTCTTTATGGCCAAACAGACAACAATAAAAAACTTTAGTATAGCAAGGAAAGTTAGGTTTTAATTGCTAATTGGAGGAGTTTGCTCACTTCCTGTCTAAAGTGGTCACTGCGGGTGAAAGTGTGGGTTGCCCCAACAGAGACCTTGGAAGCTGTGAAATTCTGATAGAAAGTCTAACGATTTCCTTCTGTTCAAAAACAAAGTCTTGGCTAGAGGTAAAAATTTAAGCCTCCTTTAGACTAAAATGGCATCTAACATGGAACAATAAACTACACGGCAAAATTAGTCAAGCATCCATTTTTTATGTGAACGTGTGGATCATATACAGTGAGGAACAGAAGTATTTGAACACCCAGTGATTTTGCAAGTTCTCCCACTTAGAAATCATGGAGGGGTCTGAAATTCCCACTCTGAGAGAATTTAAAAAAAATTCAGGAAATCACATTGTATGATTTTTAAAGAATTTATTTGTCTTGCACTGCTGAACATAAGTATTTGAACACCTGAGAAAATCAGTGTTAATATTTGGTACAGAAGCCTTTGTTTGCAATTACAGAGGTCAAACATTTCCTGTAGTTCTTGACCAGGTTTGCACACACTGCAACAGGGATTTTGGCCCCCTCCTCCACACAGATCTCCTCTAGATCTGTCAGGTTTCGGGGCTGTCGCTGAGCAACACAGAGTTTCAGCTCCCTCCAAAGATGTTCTATTGGATTTAGGTCTGGAGACTGGCTAGGCCACTCCAGAACCTTGATATGCTTCTTACGGAGCCACTCCTTGGTTATCCTGGCTGTGTGCTTTGGGTCGTTGTCATGTTGGAAGACCCAGCCACGACCCATCTTCAATGCTCTGACTGAGGGAAGGAGGTTGTTGCTCAAAATCTCACAATAAATGGACCCATTCATCCTCTCCTTAATACAGCGCAGTCGTCCTGTCCCCTTCGCAGAAAAGCACCCCCAAAGCATGATGTTACCACCCCCATGCTTCACAGTAGGGATGGTGTTCTTGGGATGCAACTCATCCTTCTTTTTCCTCCAAACACGACGAGTGAAGTTTAGACCAAAAAGTTCTACTTTGGTCTCATATGATCACATGACTTTCTCCCATGCCTCCTCTGGATCATCCAGATGGTCATTGGCAAACTTCAAACGGGCCTGGACATGTGATGACTTGAGCAGGGGAACCTTCCGTGCAATGCAGGATTTGAAACCATGATGGCGTAGTGTTCTACCGACAGTGACCTTTGAAACTGTGGTCCCAGCTCTCTTCATGTCATTGACCAGCTCCTCCCTTGTAGTTCTGGGCTGATTCCTCACCTTTCTTATCATCAGTGATACCCCATGAGGTGAGATCTTGCATGGAGCCCCAGTCCGAGGGAGACTGACAGTCGTCTTTAGCCTCTTCCATTTTCTAACAATTGCTCTAACAGTTGATCTATTTTCACCAAGCTTCTTGGCAATTGCCCCGTAGCCCTTTCCAGCCTTGTGGAGGTCCACAATTTTGTCTCTGGTGTCTTTTGACAGATCTTTGGTCTTGCCCATGGTAGTAGTTAGCGTCTGACTGTCTGTGGGGTGAACAGGTGTCTTTAAAGAGCTCAGACAGGTGCTACTAAGTTAGATTAATGAGTGGAGTAGAGGTGGACTTTTTAAAGGCACAGTAACAGGTCTTTGAGAGCCAGAATTCTTGCTGTTTCTTAGGTGTTCAAATACTTATGTTCAGCAGTGCAAGACAAATAAATTCTTTAAAAATCATACAATGTGATTTCCTGAATTTTTTTTTTAATTCTGTCTCTCAGAGTGGGAATGCACCTACAATGTGAATTTCAGACCCCTCCATGATTTCTAAGTGGGGGAACTTGCAAAATCGCAGGGTGTTCAAATACTTCTGTTCCTCACTGTACATGATTCTGAAAGCTATTATTAGTATAGGTCCCATGCTGTAATTTCCTTGCCAGGGTTTATCAGTCTTTTAATGGCCAGTTCACCCAAAAGAGATAAATTAGGTGGAATCTGGTGAGCTGATTATAAGTATTTATGGTGCAACCACAACAAGATCTCTCTGCCATAATTCCTGACTCTCTTCCTGTCTAAATGGGAGTTCAATGTATTCCCGACCACCTTTGCATGTTCCAGTTTTACCCAACAGAGTGGGAACCTCTTATAATAGACACAGCAGGTGTGTAGACCCTGTTCTGAGATCTCACCAATAGAGTCCACAAGGAATACAAGAACCCAAAAAGAATCAGGCAGTTTCCTTTCTAACATACTACCGATGTCACTTTCTATGAAAAGCTGAAAATCAGTTTTGCGTAGAAGGATTATTTTATTGTGTTGGGTATGTTCCTGTCACAGTGGGCACTAGTTTGGAGTTCCTGGCACTAGGATATGGCCATGCACCCAACTTTCATACCTGGGCTCGGAGCTGTTCTTCTTGTTGTGTGGAGAACTCTGTTCGTAAGTGAGGAGGCACGTCCATCTCTTGTACTATTTTCCCTATTTCTTCTTTCATGAGCTTGCATTCATCTTCAGTGAACAGCCTCTCCAGTACCAGAAACCCATTTTCACGGAACTGCACATCAAACAGATAGTTCATACACTGCAACAATACCCAGAACATAACAAAACCAGATCTACATGGGCAATTTTAATCAATTCCTACTGAGAGATTTACCACTTGCTGACAGTTGCCTCATTAGGCTTGAACAGTGGGACCAGACACATGGTCCACCATCCCTCTGAATGCATCCTGCAACCCATTGACACCAAAGTCAGGCACGGGAATGCTCTCTACATTCCAGCATGTGACCTAGAAAGAAAGGTTCTACAGTGAGAGGGGTGATCTCTTCCCATGGTACAAGTAAGGCCCTTGCCTGGGCGAGAGAGAAAGCGGGTGGGAACGTGTGATTAGGTAAGTGATTATCACCAATGCTGAGGGGCTCGAATTTCTCTGCCACTGACCAATAATGCTGAGGCAGGGAAAACACTGCAAATATATCACAAAAATCAAACGAAAAAAGGGGCCACCTATATTGACACGAATATTAGTGTCATAATCATATCTCCAACTCACTTAACTTGTAAGTGTGGATCCATAAACCCAAGAAATACATATTGAACAATATGGTAGTGTGACCAGAGCACCCCTACCGAAGAAAAGGAGGTTACTAAAGGATCCAAGCAGAGTAATATGGGTTCAAAAATTACAGACAATATTTTATTTGATCACATAGATCATAAGGAGGTTAAACATAAGCACGGTGAACATATCAAACAAATAAAATCATTTTAAAAGCACTTGGTGTCCTCATTTCTGGGTCATATTGGCAAATAGGGTACCATATAGGGCAATGTGGAATAGTGGTGTGGTTCTGATCCTAGGTTTCCATAAATTTCCAACTTGTATTAGAGTAAACCATGTATTCAACAGGTATGTTCTTGGTATAAGCCAGGGTATGTAGAGTAACCTCCTGGTATGTGGAAACTGGAACATAAAGATGAGATAAATAAATATATGTGATAATCAAGGAGCTAAATCGCACCTAAGCCATACTAAGCCACCCTATACAGTAGTCAATATACACTTTTATTACCTTCTCAGTAGTTAGACTGTCATACCAGCTTCTTAAGTGTGGAGACTTCCTGGGTAACCACCCCAAGTGAAACATAGTCCACAGTACCAAATGATTCTGAGGATATATATAACAATTATTGTATAGATCACGAGCATCAAGTAAAACCCTGAAAACAAACGCAAAGTATGGGTATATTACCATCAATTATGATCAAGAAGACTCCTGTCGACTTGAAATAGGATCAGGTCCTTGATGCTTGTTCAAAGGTGCATATGGGGGTGGGAAGCCAGGTGGTCTCAATAGATGAATTCCAAGAACATGTATTATGTATATAGCAGGCAGTGGATACCTGAGTATATATACCCAAAGAAGGGTTTCCAAAAATTACTCAATCTGAGAAAAATGAAGCGGTTCTTATATAATATGGCTTTGTCACAGCATACAATGCCTATATGGGATAGCGTATATATATATATATATATATATATATATATTCTCCTCTAGAGAGGATTTCCAAAAAATTCCCCAAAAAGACGCAGGGTAAATCAGGCACATATAACATTCCCTCTTAACTCCATATATGCTCTATAAGTCTAAACAGCAGTAGGCTATAGTAACTTGCCACCGGTGGAAGATATATTCCCATAGAGGATTGCCGTTTGCGAACCGCTGTAATAGTAGCCTTATGGTAGTTTTCCGAGGGCCTCGTGCCTTCCTAGCAAGGAGCTGTGACACCGCCGTTCCTTCCCACCTCGTGGGCGCCGCACCCTATGAAGACGCCAAGCGTAGTGACGGCATTACGTTGACGCGTTTCGTCCGCCAATCACCGCAGACTTCGTCAGAACTGGGAGGGGACTTCTTTCCTTTGCCTTATATGGTGCACTAATTGCATACCAAGGAGTCTCCATATCGCCCTCTTGTGTTGAAAAGATATCACTACATTCAGAAATCCAAAGTGA